>NW_028251836.1:0-16702 GCF_964263255.1 Lissotriton vulgaris | reverse complement strand
TGCCACGTAGCTAAACCCTTCTTTGAACTTGGGGACGTCCACAAAAATTGCAGGCTCGATCTTAATCTGTAGTCCCACTGGAATTATATTTTCTTGCAGGTACCTGGTAAACAGATGTCCATGCAGCCTGGTCCTAATGAGCTTTTTCTCAAGTCTTTCCAGACGAGAAATTTTGTCATTGAGGGTCACATCAATCGTAGGGACAGTGGTCGATAAAAAGGTAGTGGATAAATCTTTCGTTAGCTGATTAATATATTCTTCTGTGTAGGAAAGAAGTTCAGATTCCACCATGGTTTTGTTAAGTAAATTACAAGGCAGAAAAACCTCGCAGGTCAGCACCTGCGCAGAGGACGTTACATGTAAGGGGGGTTGAACCCATGCAGTCGCGGGGACCTGGGCGTTATGCGGTATGTGTAAAGAGGGTCCCCGCAAGGAAAAAGTGTTATGTGCACCATACACCACAGACAAAACTAAATATTATTTTTGAAAACAAAAATTGAAACTACTAGAAAAGGTATTGATGTTTATTTTCCAATACCCATCGTAAAACACTTATCAGTACATACATAAAACATTTCTGAAAGCCCCAAGGCGGGGGAGAGGTGAGTGAAGGTGAAGGGGAGAGGAGGGGTGTGCTCTAAGCAAGATGAAGGATAAGATAAATCACAATGAACACAATCAAATTTGATAATACATGAATCCAAACGAATTTGATACCATTGCCTAAGAAATTATGGCATTCAATATAGATATAATACGGAAAAGACCTTCAACGGTCACACATATAGTATTAGAATTATTAAGAGGACAGGTGCCGGAGATCTGTGTTGAAGAAAGAAGCCGTTGACGTTTCGACCCCTGGCCGTAGGCTAAGTTAGGTCCTTAAACGGGGTCTTCATCAGGACAAGGAAGGGGCAGGGTGGGAAGGGGCAGAGTTATCTGTCAAATTAAGATAAAAACAATCGATCAAATTAATGTACTAAACCTGTCAACCATTTGGACAGAGTAATTAACAACTAATAAGTTACCATGGGCTTAGGGCCAAAAGGGCCTCTAAGTGTTAGGGAATTTTTAAGTTAGACCAGCAATGAGTCTGGTTCAAAAACTAGTGCTCTAAATCCACAACTACACAGATGATACAACTAACGATTTATTATGTAAAGGAACGAGAGTTAAAAAAACTCACATCATTTGTCAACCAATCAGCCGATTGGTAAGATATACTGTTATCAACCCACACAGGGGACAAGGAAGTATTCTAAAACTGCAATCAGAAATGTGGTATTAGGTGGGTTTTGTGTACAAAATTAACCTTGTGAAAGCCCAATGAGACATATAGACTTACTTAAAATGAAGTCAAACCCGATTTCACCATGGGGCTGAACCCAGGAGGCTTGCTTCTTAATCAAGATTTGGTAATCAATGCTGCAGAGGAAGGATGAATACAAACTTATAGCGTCTACATCATTAAATTGTAAGCTTAGATAGTACTAGCGGGCAAGAAAAATTATAGCGGGCAAAAAATTCCTGGAACATACCACTAAAGTAATCCACACGGTATCACCAACTCTTCGTGGGTCCGAATCAATCAATTTGGACGTTTGGTGCCTGTACAGAAAGGGGGCAATGCTGTCCGTTAGGAACAGCCGGTATGTTTTAAACGTTAATCAATACGGATAAACCGACACCAAACTTACGCGTGCTGGAACTCGTCTATGTAAGATCGTTCTCTCGTTCGCGTTAGTCCCGAAATGCAGCCGTGATAGGCTTGCGAAGGATTACAAAATGTTTTAGCGGGAAGGATCAATCCTGTGAAGAATCAAGAAGTAGGGTTTCAGGGATATGTCCATATTTGTTAAAAAAGGGGGGGGGGGGTTTGTTGGTCAAGGGGCAGCTGAGTATGAGAGCATTGTTTACCTGTCCCGGTTTACGATTGCAGCCGCCGTCTGTGCGCATCAAAATGGGATCTGCAAGTCCGCTACGCGGAGTTGGGGGCGGGGTCTCCAGGTAAAAAAGGCTCCGTTAAACATAGTGGAGTTACTCCAAGCCTTGCGCAACCGAGTTTCCGCATCGAAAATGACCTATCAGCGGAGGTATATTCCAAAGTGTTGTGATCGTAGGGTGACTCTCTGGTTCAAGATAGGAATGAACCACCATGTCCCGAATGCTTTTTGCCCTTTTAAAAGAATGCAGAGGAAAGTTTTTTTGACTTATCTCATCTGCCACCAGATGCCAATTCTTGTTAATAACCTGTTTTACCTCATTGCTCCGTGTGGAGAAAGTAGTGACACAGATGAGACGTTCACACTCAGTTTGGGTGGAGGGTACGGGATTTAGTAGACTTTCTCGTGGGTTGTACCATGCTCTTTTTCTGGCACGTCTGACCATTCGTGTTGGATAACCCCGTGCAATGAGACGATCATTGAGAATTTCTGATTCCTTTATGTAGTTCGCTCTAGTTGAGCAATTTCTCCTGATCCTTAGGAATTGTCCCACCGGTAGATTGTCTTTTAGACCAGCCTTTCACCTGCAGACTCCGCCCCCAGTTGCGCGTAGCGGTTCACCTGTAAGTTTCTTTTTTACCAAAAACTACAACCCTCGGTTGCGCAAGGCTTGGAGTAACTCCACTATGTTTAACGGAGCCTTTTTTACCTGGAGACCCCGCCCCCAACTCCGCGTAGCGGACTTGCAGATCCCATTTTGATGCGCACAGACGGCGGCTGCAATCGTAAACCGGGACAGGTAAACAATGCTCTCATACTCAGCTGCCCCTTGACCAACAAACCCCCCCCCCCCTTTTTTAACAAATATGGACATATCCCTGAAACCCTACTTCTTGATTCTTCACAGGATTGATCCTTCCCGCTAAAACATTTTGTAATCCTTCGCCAGCCTATCACGGCTGCATTTCGGGACTAACGCGAACGAGAGAACGATCTTACATAGACGAGTTCCAGCACGCGTAAGTTTGGTGTCGGTTTATCCGTATTGATTAACGTTTAAAACATACCGGCTGTTCCTAACGGACAGCATTGCCCCCTTTCTGTACAGGCACCAAACGTCCAAATTGATTGATTCGGACCCACGAAGAGTTGGTGATACCGTGTGGATTACTTTAGTGGTATGTTCCAGGAATTTTTTGCCCGCTATAATTTTTCTTGCCCGCTAGTACTATCTAAGCTTACAATTTAATGATGTAGACGCTATAAGTTTGTATTCATCCTTCCTCTGCAGCATCGATTACCAAATCTTGATTAAGAAGCAAGCCTCCTGGGTTCAGCCCCATGGTGAAATCGGGTTTGACTTCATTTTAAGTAAGTCTATATGTCTCATTGGGCTTTCACAAGGTTAATTTTGTACACAAAACCCACCTAATACCACATTTCTGATTGCAGTTTTAGAATACTTCCTTGTCCCCTGTGTGGGTTGATAACAGTATATCTTACCAATCGGCTGATTGGTTGACAAATGATGTGAGTTTTTTTAACTCTCGTTCCTTTACATAATAAATCGTTAGTTGTATCATCTGTGTAGTTGTGGATTTAGAGCACTAGTTTTTGAACCAGACTCATTGCTGGTCTAACTTAAAAATTCCCTAACACTTAGAGGCCCTTTTGGCCCTAAGCCCATGGTAACTTATTAGTTGTTAATTACTCTGTCCAAATGGTTGACAGGTTTAGTACATTAATTTGATCGATTGTTTTTATCTTAATTTGACAGATAACTCTGCCCCTTCCCACCCTGCCCCTTCCTTGTCCTGATGAAGACCCCGTTTAAGGACCTAACTTAGCCTACGGCCAGGGGTCGAAACGTCGACGGCTTCTTTATTCAACACAGATCTCCGGCACCTGTCCTCTTAATAATTCTAATACTATATGTGTGACCGTTGAAGGTCTTTTCCGTATTATATCTATATTGAATGCCATAATTTCTTAGGCAATGGTATCAAATTCGTTTGGATTCATGTATTATCAAATTTGATTGTGTTCATTGTGATTTATCTTATCCTTCATCTTGCTTAGAGCACACCCCTCCTCTCCCCTTCACCTTCACTCACCTCTCCCCCGCCTTGGGGCTTTCAGAAATGTTTTATGTATGTACTGATAAGTGTTTTACGATGGGTATTGGAAAATAAACATCAATACCTTTTCTAGTAGTTTCAATTTTTGTTTTCAAAAATAATATTTAGTTTTGTCTGTGGTGTATGGTGCACATAACACTTTTTCCTTGCGGGGACCCTCTTTACACATACCGCATAACGCCCAGGTCCCCGCGACTGCATGGGTTCAACCCCCCTTACATGTAACGTCCTCTGCGCAGGTGCTGACCTGCGAGGTTTTTCTGCCTTGTAATTTACTTAACAAAACCATGGTGGAATCTGAACTTCTTTCCTACACAGAAGAATATATTAATCAGCTAACGAAAGATTTATCCACTACCTTTTTATCGACCTCTGTCCCTACGATTGATGTGACCCTCAATGACAAAATTTCTCGTCTGGAAAGACTTGAGAAAAAGCTCATTAGGACCAGGCTGCATGGACATCTGTTTACCAGGTACCTGCAAGAAAATATAATTCCAGTGGGACTACAGATTAAGATCGAGCCTGCAATTTTTGTGGACGTCCCCAAGTTCAAAGAAGGGTTTAGCTACGTGGCAAATAATTGCTCCCGGCACTGGATGGTGCTGGGGGTTGAAACAGCTGCTGAACAAGTGGTTACTCTCAGTAAGGAAATCGCTGATCTCAAAGCGGAAATCCTGGGCGACAGTACGCTTACTAAAGCCAAAGAAGCTCTGGAGAGCCTGGAGGCCTCTATCAAAGAGTTTGACATCACAGCTCAGACTAAGAAATTAGAAAAATTAGCCAGGGACCTGAAGCAATTTGATAAAAAGACTGTGTACCCCTATCTACACCCTGACTATTATAAGCAGGACACTCAGGGCCGTTTCTCCAACCGCGGCCGCGGTGGATACAGAGGAAGGAGAAACTTTTCAACCTTTTCTGATTCGTCATATAGCTCAGGCAGTGACGGGGAACCGGGCCCAAGCACCTCTTACAACTATCCACCACCAGACCAGAGCTACCAACAATACCCCCCACAATTTCAACCCCATTTTTTAGAACAGGGCCGTGGACAATGGCGACCCCCACGAGGACGTGGCAACAACTGGGGGAGAGGACAGGCGAGAGGCCAGCAACAGAACCCAGGTTGGGATGGCAACAGGGGCAAACAGAAACGGGTGACATTCCGGCCAGAAGTGCACGGAGAGATATCAACCAGACGCAACACTTACAGGTGGTAAGTCATGCCCCCACCCCCGGTCTTAACATGCGGCCAAAGAATCCTGTAATCAACATCTCCAAATACCAATTACAGGACGCAGAGATTCAAGCGTTATGCAAAGGCTTGTCCTATGTTCCCACTGCACCTGCAAACAAATTTCTGCTGAAAACCGAATTATACAGGTTTTTTAGAAAAATTAGGTTGAGATACTACTTTCGCAACCAGACAACAAGACAACAGAAGTCCGTCACTGGACTCAGAGAACCATCGACCTTTTTTCCACCTACATATGCAATGAGCCATAAGATCTTAGCGTATGAAGAGATTGTGACATCTGCAGTCGACCAGCTCCTTGAAAACAAAAAGTTTGTGAAATTTAACATGAGTAAAACAGAGAAGAAGGCATTGATAAACCTGGGTACCAACAATGATGTGATCATCAAACCCGCCGACAAAGGCGGTGCCATTGTTGTGCAGGATTTGACAAAATATAAGGAAGAGATCCACAGACAGCTGTCAGATGGAATTAGTTACCGTAAACTACAGAGTGACCCTTCTAAAGATCTGGCACTGGCCATTCTGTCCATCACACAGAAAGGCCTGGAAGAGGGCTTTCTGAGTGAGCAGGAATTTAAGTTTTTGAATCAAAAATTCCCGAGACTGGCCACTATTTATACTTTGCCTAAAGTTCATAAGAACTTGGATACTCCTCCTGGCCGCCCGATAGTATTGGGCTGTGGCTCTATGTTAGAGCCACTCTGTAAATATATTGACTTCTTCCTCAAACCCATCGCATTAAACACTCAAGCCTATCTTCGAGACACTACTCAAACCATAAATTTGATAGATGAAAGACCCTTCGATCCTCAAAAGGAGCTTTTAGTGACCTGCGATATAGTATCGCTTTACACTAGCATCCCCCAGCAGGAAGCTTTGGATGTCATACAGGAGGTATTAGACCGAAGACCTGCTCCTGTACAGGTTCCCACTTACTTCATCATTGAATTGTTGAGTATCTCGATGAAACAAAACTTTTTCATTTTTCAAAAAGAGTTTTTTGTTCAGACTAAGGGGGTAGCAATGGGGGCTACCTTTGCCCCGAACTTGGCCATTATCTATATGGACCACTTCGAAACCCAGCACATCTTTTCAATCAGCAACCCCTTTCACACCAACTTGACCGTTTGGGTCCGATACATCGATGATGTCCTGTGTATCTGGAAAGGCAGCAGACTACAATTAGCCACATTCCACGAATGGTTGAACTCCAGAAACCCGAATATACAATTCACAATGGAATCCAGTAACGAGTCTATTCCCTTCCTAGACATCTCTATTTATGTGAACATGGATCACCTTCAGACGACGCTCTTTAGAAAACCTACTGAGCGTAACTCCCTATTGCAGTACGGGAGTCACCACCCAAGAGGTCTAAAAGACAATCTACCGGTGGGACAATTCCTAAGGATCAGGAGAAATTGCTCAACTAGAGCGAACTACATAAAGGAATCAGAAATTCTCAATGATCGTCTCATTGCACGGGGTTATCCAACACGAATGGTCAGACGTGCCAGAAAAAGAGCATGGTACAACCCACGAGAAAGTCTACTAAATCCCGTACCCTCCACCCAAACTGAGTGTGAACGTCTCATCTGTGTCACTACTTTCTCCACACGGAGCAATGAGGTGAAACAGGTTATTAACAAGAATTGGCATCTGGTGGCAGATGAGATAAGTCAAAAAAACTTTCCTCTGCATTCTTTTAAAAGGGCAAAAAGCATTCGGGACATGGTGGTTCATTCCTATCTTGAACCAGAGAGTCACCCTACGATCACAACACTTTGGAATATACCTCCGCTGATAGGTCATTTTCGATGCGGAAACTGTACTGCATGTGACACTACCGTTCAGACTAAGTCGTTCACTCATGGCGGACGGACTTATACATTGAGACATCATACGAACTGCAATTCATGCAGCGTGATCTACATCATAAAATGCCCATGTGATCACATATATGTGGGGCAAACCCAGCAAAAGATAAAAGCCCGCATCTCGTCCCACTGTAGTAGGTTGCGATGTAAGGTATTGGGTGCCCCCCTAGTAGATCATTGGCAGAAGGAGGGACATTTGGTACCCGACCTCAAATGGTGGGTGGTCGAAAAAGTTTCTCTGGGCACCAGGGGAGGTAACCTTCAGGGAGCTCTCAACATAAGGGAATCGAAATGGATGTCCCTTCTGGATTCTATCAAAAATGGTCTGAATGAACATGACAGTAGCCTGGCACAGTTAGCAGCACTTGGGTAAACTACTAGTGAACATATATAGTCGCCTGTGTAATCAGTGTGGCAATATCATGTAACACTGTGCATGAGTGATCATGAAAATGTTGTGCGGGACTACTTTGCTAGCTTTCATTCATTGGAGTGCTGATGTCTGCATGTGAATCACGCGATTTGGGTATCACCCTCTTGTCATTTGTCTGAATTTTGAAAAGTGTACACGCCTACACCCTCATGTTAGAGAGGTGCGCGAGTATCACTCTCTTAATTTTATGATGTCCCGTAATGAATAATATCCCAAGCGACAATGTTTTACCCTTGGAACAATACCATAACTTATATAACCTGCTCGAGGTAACATATCCCTCTTTGTTGTGACAACATCATAATGTCTTAGGATTTCCTTTGTGTGATTTCGCTCGCTTACACCCTTATGCTGAAGAGGTGCGCGAGCAACTGTGATTTATCAAATTGTGGTTTCTCATATACAAGGAAAAAGGTCATCATTAGGGTGTATTAATATTTACTTGTGAATTTCCCCCCCTTTAAAATTGTTGCAAACCCCATAATTGACACCACTCGCCTACACTCTTGTGTTGAAGAAGTGCGCGAAGAGCTGTTAATTTTAGGTTGTGGTCTCAAGCTAAATCTTGTTACCTGGAAGTCTTTCATTTAAATCTCACAAGACTACAAGTAATTCCTCTATGTTTAATAAGCCTTTCACCTGCAGACTCCGCCCCCAGTTGCGCGTAGCGGTTCACCTGTAAGTTTCTTTTTTACCAAAAACTACAACCCTCGGTTGCGCAAGGCTTGGAGTAACTCCACTATGTTTAACGGAGCCTTTTTTACCTGGAGACCCCGCCCCCAACTCCGCGTAGCGGACTTGCAGATCCCATTTTGATGCGCACAGACGGCGGCTGCAATCGTAAACCGGGACAGGTAAACAATGCTCTCATACTCAGCTGCCCCTTGACCAACAAACCCCCCCCCCCCCTTTTTTAACAAATATGGACATATCCCTGAAACCCTACTTCTTGATTCTTCACAGGATTGATCCTTCCCGCTAAAACATTTTGTAATCCTTCGCAAGCCTATCACGGCTGCATTTCGGGACTAACGCGAACGAGAGAACGATCTTACATAGACGAGTTCCAGCACGCGTAAGTTTGGTGTCGGTTTATCCGTATTGATTAACGTTTAAAACATACCGGCTGTTCCTAACGGACAGCATTGCCCCCTTTCTGTACAGGCACCAAACGTCCAAATTGATTGATTCGGACCCACGAAGAGTTGGTGATACCGTGTGGATTACTTTAGTGGTATGTTCCAGGAATTTTTTGCCCGCTATAATTTTTCTTGCCCGCTAGTACTATCTAAGCTTACAATTTAATGATGTAGACGCTATAAGTTTGTATTCATCCTTCCTCTGCAGCATTGATTACCAAATCTTGATTAAGAAGCAAGCCTCCTGGGTTCAGCCCCATGGTGAAATCGGGTTTGACTTCATTTTAAGTAAGTCTATATGTCTCATTGGGCTTTCACAAGGTTAATTTTGTACACAAAACCCACCTAATACCACATTTCTGATTGCAGTTTTAGAATACTTCCTTGTCCCCTGTGTGGGTTGATAACAGTATATCTTACCAATCGGCTGATTGGTTGACAAATGATGTGAGTTTTTTTAACTCTCGTTCCTTTACATAATAAATCGTTAGTTGTATCATCTGTGTAGTTGTGGATTTAGAGCACTAGTTTTTGAACCAGACTCATTGCTGGTCTAACTTAAAAATTCCCTAACACTTAGAGGCCCTTTTGGCCCTAAGCCCATGGTAACTTATTAGTTGTTAATTACTCTGTCCAAATGGTTGACAGGTTTAGTACATTAATTTGATCGATTGTTTTTATCTTAATTTGACAGATAACTCTGCCCCTTCCCACCCTGCCCCTTCCTTGTCCTGATGAAGACCCCGTTTAAGGACCTAACTTAGCCTACGGCCAGGGGTCGAAACGTCGACGGCTTCTTTCTTCAACACAGATCTCCGGCACCTGTCCTCTTAATAATTCTAATACTATATGTGTGACCGTTGAAGGTCTTTTCCGTATTATATCTATATTGAATGCCATAATTTCTTAGGCAATGGTATCAAATTCGTTTGGATTCATGTATTATCAAATTTGATTGTGTTCATTGTGATTTATCTTATCCTTCATCTTGCTTAGAGCACACCCCTCCTCTCCCCTTCACCTTCACTCACCTCTCCCCCGCCTTGGGGCTTTCAGAAATGTTTTATGTATGTACTGATAAGTGTTTTACGATGGGTATTGGAAAATAAACATCAATACCTTTTCTAGTAGTTTCAATTTTTGTTTTCAAAAATAATATTTAGTTTTGTCTGTGGTGTATGGTGCACATAACACTTTTTCCTTGCGGGGACCCACTTTACACATACCTTAAAATCACAGCATGGCCTAAAGTCAATTGCTCGGTATCCACCAGAGCCCAATAACAAGCAAGCAGCTGTTTTTCAAAAGGTGAGTAACGCTCACCAGCCTCAGGTAACTTTTTGGTCCAAAAACCTAATGGCACTTTTTGTCTGCCCTGCTTTTGCCACAAACTCCAATTGGCATACAGGCCTTCCACGGACACATTCAAATCCACATCACCTTCACTCACGGGCCACAAATCCAAAGCATACTGAATAGCTTCTTTAGCCAAATTAAAAGCAGTCTGTTGAGGTTCACCCCATTCAAACGCATTCTTTTTACGAGTGACTCGATACAGTGGAGCTAAGATTTGACTCAAATGGGGAATATGCTGACGCCAAAATCCAAACAAACCAATAAAGCATTGAGCTTCTTTCCTGTTTCTGGGAACAGCAAAATCAAGTATTTTTCGTTTAACCTGTGGAATCACCTCTCTGTGACCCTCATGCCAATTAATTCCTAAAAATTTCACAGCTTGGGATGGAGTTTGTAATTTGTCAGGATTTATTTCCCAGCCTTTCGCTCGCAAACAATCAATGATTTGATCTAAATGGGACTGTACCTGATCTTGCGTTCCACCTTGAATCAAAATGTCGTCAATATAATGACAAACCTGAACTTGTGGATTCGTGGGCACTTCAGACAAATGTTCCGCCACCAGCCGGTGACAGATCGTAGGACTATGTACATAGCCTTGAGGAAGACTCCGGAATGTCATTTGACGTCCATTCCATGTGAAACTGAATTGTTCTTGACATTCGGGGGCAATCGGAATTGAAAAGAATGCATTAGCAATATCAATGGAAGCATACCACGTACCCGGATGCTTTTGAAGTCTCTCAATCAGTGTGACGATGTCAGGCACTGCAACAGTCAATTTAGGTGTATTTTTATTCAATTCTCGATAATCAACAGTCATGCGCCAAGAGTTGTCACTTTTGCGCACGGGCCAAACGGGATTATTCCAAGCAGATGTGACCGGAGTAATGACTCCCGCGTCAACCAAATCCTGAATCGTAGCAGTAATTTCTTCATGACCACCTGGAATGCGATATTGCTTTTGAGAAATCACTTTCGTTGCTAAAGGTATTTTAATAGGTGGCATGCGTAAACGGCCAACCCGTACGGGTCTGGTCGAAATGTACTGTCGTGTACCAAATTGATAGTAACCATCATCCAAATGCAAAGTCATACCTTTCAAAATGTCAATTCCAATAATGTATTCCAAAAGTGGCACAACCAACACAGAGTATTCTCTACGAGGAATTCTACCAATTTTAATTTCGAGTGCAGTTTGAACCGCGGGTGTCTCTTTACCACCCAGACCAGTAATCGTAAAAGATTGTCCATGAAATTTTCTCGACTTACCATGAATTAAAGTGGCCTCCGCCCCAGTATCAACTAACGCTCAGGCCCTTTGGATATTACGATGTTTCCAAAAAATTTCAATATCTACATAGGGTCTGTAATCTCTGTGGGCCCACTTGCGTACCGGAGCTTGACCTATTTCCTAGTCATTTTTCCTGCGTTCTGTCAACCAAGACAAATCAGGGTAAATGTTCTCAGTTTTCTTTGGTATCAGAATGTCTTGTTCATATCCGTCTCCAGTACGAAACGGATTAGTGTCAGGTTCATAAAGTTGTGAGTTACGGTCAGAGAGTCTGTTACGATCCTCCCTCTTTCTTACATCAGGGGAATAACTCCTTGCATCTCGTCGTCTGCTAGAAACACGATCATCTCTTCCCCTCTCGCGATCATCCACTCTCCCCCTCCCTTCATTACAACGAGGGGATCCATCACGTTCATAACGCCGATCATCACGGCGATCAAAATTCACACGTCGCCTCTCATCACCACTGTCATCCGAACCACGGTCATACTCATTCTTTCGCACACGACGGGCACCCTCCTTCCGATCCAAACCACGCTTACGAAACATATCCCACAAGATATTATTAGGCTCACCATCAATGTCTTCCCTTTTGACACCATCAGCAACGAGAGCAAGAAACATGTCACGTCTAGAGAACTTATAGTCCCCACCAGTGCGACCCTCAGATCGAGATTGTCTTTCAGGTTTAAACCATTCACCCAGCTCACCAAGCTGACGAACAGACTCAAGCACAACAGACAAAGGATTGCCAGTTTGGTTAATCAATAATGTCATCATGACCTGCTTGTAAGCAACAGGAGAAGAACGGATAATGCGATTACGCACAGAAGATGTTAAAAGACCATCCAATAACTTGTCAGCAGTACTAAGGAAGATAGCCGTTTTCATGACTTCCTCTTTTAAACGTTGCGACGCATCGCGCAGAGTGTACCACGGTTTCTCATCAGTAGGCCAATCAGATTCAGTTGGATATTTATGATTACAGCCGTCAGACGCAAGCTGGAGCAAAGAAATTTGACCAGCACCATTATAATTCCGAAAATGATCCTGAATCGTAGAATCAGAACTCAAAGAGCAAAATCGTAAGCAATCAACAGCATCGAGCATAATACCGGCAGCGCCAAGCTCATAAAGACGCACCATCCAGGTAAGCAAGGCCTCACTAGGCCGTTGTCGAAATCGTTGCAGAATGTCACTAATCTCCTGCTGAGTAAAGTCTTCAATACAATCAAGAGCAATACCACCCGGATTACCAGGGGCCTGTTGTAATTTTCGTCGAAAAATCGGGTGAGCAGAAACTGCAGGAAGAGCTTCCGAGGAAGCCCGCATCTTAGATTTAACAGCACAATCAGGACAAGCTACGTCATCCACACGGGAAGAACGAGCACGGTCACAATCAGGACTTAAATCGATACATGAAGCAGATTTACAATCACGTCCGGAGCGAGAAGACTCGCGTTTGTCACCCTCCTCCGCCGAGGAGTCAGAAGTATGAGAATCCCAGATATTACCATCCCACTCATCGGGGTTCCAATCCATTCCAGCTTTTGCTACAACCATACGCACTTTGCGTGAAGACACACGTCCACGACGATGTTTATACTTATATCGTGCAATACGGACCGCAGCTCTTTCGGCAATGGTCTGATATGTTTCAAGTTTGTCGGCAAGCAATTTATTTTGACAACGCAACAGAGTATGCGCATTTTGGAACTCAACACACTGTCCTTCCGTATCTTTAAACTGTTTCTGTAGCTGAACAAACCTCTCATGCAATATTCTGTATGCATTAAGAACAATCCACCCTCTGCGTCCTAAAATAGGAAGCTCATCACCCTTCACTACTGGCGCTTTCTGCAAGCACGATACCACATCGGCAGGCTCCGCCTGCTCCAAGCATGAAGACCAATTTTCACTCAAACCAGTAGAATCAGCCCACTCACGGGCCAAAGCCTCATAAGGCGTAGACTCCCAGCCGGGAATCTGAATCGGCAGTTTAAACACCGACAATGATTTTTTTGCAAACATATTAACACCAAAAATTTATATACACAAATTATAAACAAAATTCAATACTTCTAAGCCGAGCGCAAACCAACAAGATAAAATCAACACAATGCACACAGGCTTCGTAAACAGTTTGTGACGCCAGATGTAATGGCTGGATTTTCTGTTTAGATGGGATCAGCCCCCCAGGGGCCCCTGTGACCCAGCCAAAACGTACTCACCTTCCCTCCTCAGATCGTATTCACAATGAATAGCTATACAGATATATATACAGATCGCACCTAAGGATGGGGAATGACAATATACATGTATGGATTTTCTACAATATCTTATTCACATCAGTTGGTCTCGCGGCCGCCCTGACCCAGACCGTTCTACCCTAGGGCAGATATGACACACAATCCGGTGCGTCTACACACGGGCCTGCAGAACCCAATGCTCCCTTTTCCACAAGCGTTCACGATCCTGCGAAACTACACACTAGTTCGACCACCTAGTGCTCTCATTTACTCAAGCCACAATCCAGTGGGTATACACACTGGTAATCCCCCCCGTGCTCTCATTAACGCCGCATATCAACGACGACCACATTCCTATGAACAGTTATCGGGATAATATCTCAGTTATCTACTTGGGATAAAACTACAATAATAACTTTGAATATAGTTCCAAATTATATAGTGTACTCCCTGCTCTTGGCATCAAAGGTCCACTCACTCCCTCTTTATTCAATCACCATTTACCTGATCGGGATTTCTCATCCGTTCACTTAAACAGCTTTCGACTAGGAATGCAGTTTACCTAGATTGAACATGAACACCAGATACACAATAATTCTATATGAATTAGGGTATTTATTAACAATAGACACAAATCACATTACTATGCAACATAAATTCTGCAAAGAAAAGGTAAAGATTAGAGTGCACATTCTAGTTAAGTTAGACAGAGGTCACCTTATTAGTGGGAAGTCTGGACTCGGCAGTCATCTAGGTTCCCTTCTCGTCTCTGTATCCTGGCTCGCCTTGCAGTCACCCTCAGCCGTCAAAAGTACACGTCTGCACCGCTAGGCTCAACCTCGTCTGCTTCCCCTCAGGACACCGGAACCTTGCTGATTATTAGCTACCGTCTCTCTCTCTCTCTCTGTATCAGTGCGCTCCGCGCTACTTCTCGTTCAATCTTTCTCAGAGAGTTTCGGTCTTAAATCTTTCTCCGACTTCAAAGATGGCGACTTGTCCACCATGAAAATGAGTAATGGCAGAGATGCTAACGGCTAGATGCCGCCTACGGACTAACTGACAAAAACTGACTAACACCTTCGCTAATATCAAAGCCCGTTCCTTCATGGAAATTCACGGCCAGTAACCTGCCGCCCACCAAATTCTTGTACCTCCCCGTACCAAGGACACTTTCCCAGCCGGCCGGCCTGAAGTTGTGTCTTCGGAGTGGAGAAAAATACATTCCTTCGATAAGGGTCAGCCTGAACCGGTTCTCTCCAAGCGAACAACAGCTTGAAACTAAAACATTACACTTCACCTAGAAAGCCTTCTCGGCTACCGGGCAGAAAGCAAAATGGAGTCTGTCTCGTTTAAGGTCTACGGAGCCCACAATATGCATAGCTCCATAGAAAGTAGCCCAACATGTTAATAAATGAGCAAATCATAACTAATACTTATATATCTATCCCCTAACTTAAATTCATAAGCCTTACTTTAAGGAAAATGGTACGAAAATGCCCTAATATATGTAAGACAGGGTCCCTGTCTATCGGCCTAATCCCTATGCTATGGGGGTGATAGGCTGGAGTCACTCTCCATCATTCTCCTTCTCCAAGGAGCCAGCAAAAAGGCAGCCATTACACCGCCCCATCTCGCTACTCCCGTTTCCAGCCAAAGTCATCGAGAAGACCGTCAACAAACAGCTGGCCGCCTTCCTCGAGACGAACGGATCCCTCGACCCCTCACAGTCCGGCTTCTGAGCCAACCACAGCACCGAGACCGCCCTCATCGCCGCCACCGACGACATCCGAGCCCTGATGGACAACGGAGAAACAGCGGCCCTCATCCTCCTAGACCTCTCCACGGCTTTCGACACGGTCTGCCACCGCACCCTAGTGCAGCGCCTCAGCAACGTCGGAATCCAGGAGAAGGCACTGGAATGGATCGTCTCCTTCCTCGACAGAAGAACACAGAGAGTCCGCCTACCACCGTACAAGTCAGAGGCCACCGAAGTCATCTGCGGCGTCCCGCAAGGATCCTCGCTGAGCCCTACCCTCTTCAACGTCTACATGAGCCCCCTCGCGGCCATCGCATGCCAACACAACCTCAACATAATCTCCGACGCCGACGACACCCAGCTGATCCTCTCCCTGACCAACGACCCCGCCGACGCCAGAGCCAACCTGCACGATGGGATGAAAGAGGTAGCCGAATGGATGACAACCAGCCGCCTGAAACTGAACTCAGACAAGACGGAGGTCCTCATCCTGGGCTCCTCGCCCTCCGCCTGGGACGACTCCTGGTGGCCCCCCGCCCTGGGCACCGCACCCAAACCGACGAACCACGCACGCAACCTGGGCTTCATCCTGGACTCCTCCCTCTCCATGACCAGGCAAGTCAACGCCGTCTCCTCGTCGTGCTTCAACATCCTGCGCATGCTTCGGAAGATCTTCTGGTGGATCCCCACGGAGACCAGGAAGACCGTCACCCAGGCCCTCGTCACCAGCCGACTGGACTACGGCAACGCCCTCTACGCCGGAACCACCGCCAAGCTCCAGAGGAGACTCCAGCGGATCCAGAACACCTCAGCCAGACTCATCCTCGACATCCCACAAAACAGCCACATCTCCGGACACCTGAGAGACCTGCACTGGCTCCCCGTCAACAAAAGAATCACCTTCCGGCTCCTCACCCACGCACACAAAGCCCTACACGATCAAGGCCTGAGCTACCTCAACAACCGAATCAACTTCTACGCTCCCAGGCCACCTCCGATCAACCAGCCGCGCCCTCGCCGCCGTCCCACGCATCTGTAGAGCGACAACAGGAGGAAGGTCCTTCTCCTACCTGGCCGCCAAGACCTGGAACTCCCTCCCGGCCGACCTGCGCCTGACCCAAGACCACCTCTCCTTCAGGAAGAAGCTCAAGACCTGGCTGTTCGAGCAGTAACGGCACCCCCCCCTCCCTAAGCGCCTTGAGACCCTACGGGTAGGTAGTGCGCTCTATAAATGTCTTTGATTGAAGAAGCCAGCA
>NW_028251835.1:0-62552 GCF_964263255.1 Lissotriton vulgaris | reverse complement strand
AACATATTTAAAAAAAACATATATATATATATATTCACTGAAAAAACCATAGGTTATAGACCATATATAGTTAGGAATTCGCATTTACAAAACCTTATTTTACTCACACAAAACCATTGAAATTCCATATATAGTTAGTTGCACTAACTATATATCGCGCACCCGCAATCCACTGCTGATGATGTCACATATTACATCATTCATGACATGGTCAGTGACATCACTGATGACATCACTGATGACATCTCAAATTACATCACTGATGACATCTCAAATGACATCACTGATGACATCACTGATGACATCTCATTTGACATTACTGATCACATCACTGATGATATCATTCATGTGATAATACGATGAACCTCTTCAGACTCTAATATAACCTTAGATACAATCAGTGTAAACAGACACTCACAGACTGTCACTCATCCATGGAGTTACTCACACACCTAGTCAGTCATGCAAAGAATCAATCACACCTCCATTTCCTCAACTATACAGTTATACAAACTTTACTTATTCAAACATATACTAACACATATTTACTCTCTTATACAATCCCTGATACAAGTTCACAATGATCCATACAGCCACTCACACATTCACTGGCTCTTATGCACAGTTATTTATATATGTCAACTCTCACATGTACTGTGTTTTACATATGTACTTACTTTGACATGTAGCACTGAGATATCCATTCACTCACCAATACACTCATGCACACAGTCAACCGCCCATACAGCTGTTTCCACATGCACTTTTGAAACCATACATCTAGTGAATCAACTGCTCACACATCTATGCACAGAGTCATACACCTCCCAGCCACCCACACACACACTCAGTCTCCCATACAAATACTTGGGCAACCAATCAATAACCCATATAGTTACTCATATAGCTACTTATCAACACATGCAACAGTTTACAGAACAACAGACATAATGATGCACAAATTAAGACAGTTTAGTCACTAACCCATGCACTCAGTGAGACACATTTAATCACTCACTCATACAGTCAGTCATGCACCTACTAAATCCTTCATCCAGACACTTATACATCCACTCATTCTTCAATATGTAAGACATATTTTAACTTTACAGAAACATACAGTCACTGGATGTTGTCATCAGTGATGTCATCAGTGATGTCATTTGAGATGTCATCAGTGATGTCATCAGTGATGTCACTGACCATGTCATGAATGATGTAATATGTGACATCATCAGCAGTGGATTGCGGGTGCGCGATATATAGTTAGTGCAACTAACTATATATGGAATTTCAATGGTTTTGTGTGAGTAAAATAAGGTTTTGTAAATGCGAATTCCTAACTATATATGGTCTATAACCTATGGTTTTTTCAGTGAATTTTCAAGGTTTTGTAAATGCTAATTCCTAACTATATATGGTCTATAACCTATGGTTTTTTCAGTGAATTTTCAAGGTTTTGTAAATGCTAATTCCTAACTATATATGGTCTATAACCTATGATTTTTTCAGTGAATATATATATATATACATACATATATAAACATATATCATCTGTATATCTATATAAATACAAACATAAATGCATGCATACATATACTTATATGCATACAGATGCATGTTATTTACATGAACGTTGAAAAAACACTAATAAAAGCAAAGCTAAAAAGCCACCTCATTACAAACAGAATGGCTTTAACTTAAACGAGGGCGAGATCTATTGCATTTTCAATGCTTGTTTACTTTGGTTCCATCAAGAAGGCATTCAGATGTGTCACACATTTGCCATAAATTCTGAATGTTAGCACTCTAGTTGCACATTAGATCACTGTAGTAAAGCTACTGCTCACCAGGGACGTCTGCTGCTGGTATTCAAAGTGCATGTTTCAGTCTGCATGTCAGAATTTTTTTAATGAAATAGAAGAGGATTTGAGAAGTCACTCAAAATAATCCCTAATTTTTCTTTCTGAAGCACTAATCATACTTTCTATGGCAAAATTAACCCCCTCATGTTGTTCCTTTTTAAATTGAGTGTTTTCAGACTTACCACTTCATTCCAATCAAGATGGCTTCTGGTGTGCCATACTTTTGTCATAAGTAAGACTGTTAGCGCTCTAGTTGTTCTTTAGAACACTCTAGGACATTCTGTCATTGGGCTATACTTGGGGTACATCTGGGTGATATTTGGGCTACATTTGGGCTCTTTTGTCTCTGGTGGCCATTTTGGGAGACTGCATGTCAGAATTTTTTAATGAAATAGAAGAGGATTTGAAAAGTCACTCAAAATGTGCCCTAGTTTTTCTTTCAGCAGCACTAATCATAATTCATATGGCAAAATATACCCCCTCATTTTGTTCCTTTTTAAATTAAATGTTTTAAGAGTTACCACTTTATTCCAATCAAGATGGCTTCAGGTGTGCCATACCTTTGTAATAAGTAGGACTGTTAGCGCTCTAGTTGTTCTTTAGAACACTCTGGGACATTCTGTCATTGGGCTATACTTGGGCTACATCTGGGTGATATTTGGGCTACATTTGGGCTCTTTTGTCTCTGGTGGCCATTTTGGGAGACTGCATGTCAGAATTTTTTAATGAAATAGAAGAGGATTTGAAAAGTCACTCAAAATGTGCCCTAATTTTTCTTTCTGCAGCACTAATAATACCTTCTATTGCATAATATACCCCCTCATTTTGTTCCTTTTTAAATTAAATGTTTTAAGAGTTACCACTTTATTCCCATCACGATGGCTCCAGGTGTGCTATACCTTTGTAATACGTAGGACTGTTAGCGCTCTAGTTGTTCTTTAGAACACTTTAGGAAGCTGCAGTAGAGCACAAAGGAATCAACTGACAGTCTCTGTCCTTGTTGGATGTACAGGTTTCACTGAGAATGTCAGACTTCATTTTCACATGACTGAGAAAGATAATGTGAATTTACAGAAAATATGCTTTCAGTTTAGCTTATAGATCCCCTTCCAAACCACTGCGGGAAAATCATGAGATATTAGTTTTCTTTCAAACAATATTCATGATATCACAGCAGAAGGTTTTTTCACATGGTAAAATCACCTTAGAACCCACCACAATTCCTAAAACGAGTATGGTACCATCAACAAATGATTTATAATGTAACTAAAGTCCTAAAACCCTCTATTAACTACAATGCTTTTTAATGAGGTGCTATCATGTATATTGGTCCCAAGATGGCTGCCAACACTTCTTGGATGAAGTGCTGACAGCCAATCAGATCAGATGTGTGGTTAGGCTCCGCCCAGATATATATCTTTTTTTGAACCTAAATTACTCAAAATCCACTGGAGCACATATATTGAGACCTAGCAAAGGCACATCGGGCTAACAGTCCCTACAATTTTGCCAAGTTTCGTGCAAATCCATTCAGCCGTTCGAGCTAAAAGTGAGGCCAACCGCCCTATGGAAATTAACATGGGAAAAACGCATTTTGGGACCCCCCTTTTTCTCGGCCCCCCCTTGATGAAACCCCCCCAAATTATCAGGGGCTGCTCAGAAACAAAATGTTCCATTTTCCTGAAAATTTCAGCCAATTCCGTCCACAAACGCCAAAGTTATTAGACATAGAATTTTCAAAAATCCCATTGAGAAAAAATCCTAACTATATATACCTACTGGCGACCGCCAGTAGGTAATATATATATTCACTGAAAAAAACATAGGTTTGACACCAGTTATAGTTAGCTGGAAATTTTACTGACATAAAACCATTGAAATTCCCACGTTATAGTTAGTTGGACTCACTACTTGCGCGCCTGCAATGCACTGCTGATGACGTCACATATTACATCACTCATGACATGGTCAGTGACATCACTCATGACATCATTGATGACACCATCCAGTGAATGTGTGTCTTTCTGAAAAATAAATATGTTTTATATATGTATATGTAAAGGTCGATGGAAGAATAAATGTTTAAATAAGTGTCTTAATGGATGTTTTTAAAAAAAAAAATGATTGGTTAATTGGCTTATTAAGTGTATCTTAGTGAATACATATATTAGCGAGTATTGTTTAAATATTTAAATGTCTGTATCAATGTTTCACTTTGTGTATAAGTGGCTGCATAGGTTGGTGAGTAGCTACATGTGTGTGTATATGGGTTATTAGATGTTTTTTTAGTATCAGTATGAGTGTCTGTATGGTTTGGTGGGGGGGTTACTTAGCACATAGATGCATCAATGACTGACTCACTGTTTGTATGTGTTTTGAAGACAGCATATGTGCAGGACTGTATGGGTGGATGAGTGTGTATATGTGTGTGTTAGTGAGTGAATGACTGTCTCACTAGTGTCTTTATCAGTAACTACATATGTTTTAATCTAGTATATGTGAGTATTGATGTATATAAGTGAGTATATGTGAGAGTGAGAGATTGAAAGAGTTCTTGTTTAAATAAGTATGTGTTCCTATAAGTGATTGTTTAAGAGAGTAAGTATGTGTAAGTTTCCTTAGAAGTAAGGTGGTAGTGTGTGTATAGCTGTGTGTGCAAATAAATGGATGTTCAATAGTTTATTTGCATGTATGATTATGTGTGTGAGGAACTTTTGGATGACTGTCGGTGTGTAACAGGATGTATAGGTGTTACACTACATATGATGAGTGAATATATGTATGAGTGACCATATAGAACTGTTGGTGAATGAGTGGATGTGTATATAGATGGTGGTATTACTGAATTGGTTGTTGTAACTGGTATGGGTATCTCTATTTTTTTGAAAATTTTAGTTTCTATTTTTGAATATGTGTTTCAAGGGTTACATTACACTGAAAGGAGGTCTGTCACTCTGTCACAAGGATGGTGTCATCAGTGATGTCATGAGTGATGTCACTGACCATGTCATGAGTGATGTAATATGTGACGTCATCAGAAGTGCATTGCAGGCGCGCAAGTTATAGTGAGCCCAACTAACTATAACGTGGGAATTTCAATGGTTTTATATCAGTAAAATTTCCAGCTAACTATAACTGGTGTCAAACCTATGTTTTTTCAGTGAATTTAATAGGTTTTTTAAATGCTAATTCCTAACTATAACTGGTGTGAAACCTATGGTTTTTTCTGTGAATTTCATAGGTTTTGTAAATGCTAATTCCTAACTATATATAGTGCCTCAAACCTATGTTTTTTTCAGTGAATTTCAAAGGTTTTGTAATAGCAAATTTCTATTGCTATCAAATATAATATTTTTTATAATGAATCCTATGTGGTATATTTATGTAATACTATTTTTTTTATGTATATTCTTCATTTTTTTTTTGTTTGTTTTTTTTGCCCTGGAGTGCTCCCAGTGCGTGTACCGGTGTGCGCACTGGAAAGCGCAGTCTTGCGGCGCGCCCCGGTGCGCGTACCGGTGAGCGTCCCTTTTGCACTATTGCCACGAATGAAAACATCATCGTGACGTATCGCGTAGCAGCATCCGCGTGATACGCACGGCGTAAGCGCACCCAGAAGCACCCGAGCGCATACGATATAAGCGCGAAATATAGTTAGTACAACAAACTATATAGGAGCAATTCCAATGGTTTGTATGAGTGAAATGTCCAGCTAACTATAACACCCCTAAAATGTATAGTTTTTTGAGTGAATTTTAAAGGTTTTTAAAATGCTAATTCCTAACTATATAAGGCCTGAAACCTATGGTTTTTTCAGTGAATTTCAAAGGTTTTTTAAATACTAATTCCTAACTATATAAGGCCTGCAACCTATGGTTTTTTCAGTGAATTTGCAAGGTTTTTTAAATGCTAATTCCTAACTATATAAGGCCTGAAACCTATGTTTTTTTCAGTGAATTTCAAAGGTTTTTTTAATGCTAATTCCTAACTATATAAGATCTGAAAGCCCACCAGGAATCTCCAGTATGCGCTAGGGGACTGCATTGCAGAGAGGTGTAATGAAGCCACGCCCCTTTTTACACCTCTCTGCAACACAGCCCCCGTGCATGTTTGAAGAGGGGGAACTAATTCCCCTTGCATACTGGGGGCCCCTGGGGGCCAACTAGCCCACCAGGAGCCTCCAGTATGCGCCAGGGGGCTGCATTGCAGAGAGGTGTAATGAGGCCACACCCTTTTTTACACCTCTCTGCAACGCAGCCCCGTGCATGTTTGAAGAGGGGGAACTAATTTCCCTTGCATACTAGGGGTCCCTGGGGGCCAACTAGCCCACCTGGAACCTCCAGTATGCGCCAGGGGGCTGCATTGCACAGAGGTGTAATGAGGCTATGCCCCTTTTTACACCTCTCTGCAACGCAGGCCACTGGCGCGTTTTCAGAGGGGGGACTAATTCCGCTTGCATACTGGGGGTCCCTGGGTCATATCTGCCCAAACACCAATATTCCGAACGATTGAAAATGACTTTTCTTGAGAAACATTTGGATTTGGATTATCATGTCCTATACTTTGGAATTTTTGAAAGACTGACTTTGAGGATGCTATAAATTACTCAAGTCTGCCCGAATTGTGTGGGTAAAATTGATACCTAGTCACTTTGAATAAGAATGTACTTACGTCTCGTCTAACATTTGGAAGAAATATCTAGTTATATGACAACAGAATACCGACATAACTTGAAGGAAATAAGAACGCCCTGAAGAAGTTCTGTTGTACGGAACAAAACGTTTTGGCTGGCTGTGGTACATAAACTTAAGGAAAATAAAAGCATTTGAATATACACCAAGATTCAGCGCTTCAATAAGGACTCTAAGTGATATGATTTGATTGGACTTATTGTGCAAGTGGTGCTGTGCCAAACTTTGGAATATTCTCCACTACTCTCTACTACTTACTCTCTCCTACTCCACTACTCTCAAATACTCACTCTCTACTATTCATTCTCTACTAGTCTACTGCTCTCTCTCTACTACTCACTCCCTACTACTCACTATCTACTACTCTCTACTACTCACTCTCTACTACTCTCTCTCTACTACTCACTCTTTACTACTCACTCTCTACTACTCTCTACTACTCACTCTCTACTTCTCACTCTCTACTACTCACTCTCTACTACTCACTCTCTACTACTCTCTCTCTACTACTCACTCTCTACTACTCACTCTACTACTCACTCTCTACTACTCTCTACTACTCACTCTCTACTACTCTCTCTCTACTAGTCTCTACTTCTCACTCTACTATTCACTCTCTACTACTCTCTACTATGCTCTCTCTCTGCTACTCACTCTCTACTACTCTCTACTACTCACTCTCTACTACTCACTCTCTACTACTCTCTACTACTCTCTACTACTCACTCTTTACTACTCTCTACTACTCACTCTCTACTGCTCTCTACTACTCACTCTACTACTTACTCTACTACTCTCTACTACTCACTAATAATAATAATAATAAAACATTTATTAAGCGCATGGCTGCACAACTGTGTATCCCCGCGCTAATTGCTGAAAACTCTCATCCGAGTATCAAGTTAAAGGGAAGAGTGAGGCAGAATTATTGAGGGAAAAGGTGGGTTTTCAAGTTAGCTCTGAAAAGAGTTTCAGAGGGTTCCATTCTTAGATGAATCGGGAGAGCGTTCCAGAGTTTCACTCCTAGATAACGAAAGGAGCGGCCACCGATTTTTGCTTTGTGAACACGGGGTAGTTTAAAAAGGGACATTCCTGCGGACCTCAGATGACGAGTGGGGCGATGAATGGTCATGAGGCTTCTTAAGTAGGTGGGGCCCTTGTTGTGGGCTATCCTGTGGACATAGCAGAGGCTCTTGAATTTTATTCTTTCCCTTACGGGGAGCCAGTGCAGTTTGGACAGTGCTGTCTTGGCAGAGGTTCTTTTCGGAAGGCCTAATACCAGTCGGGCTGCTGCATTTTGTACACACTGCAGCTGGTGAAGAAGTTTTTGGTTAATGCCCAGAAGGAGGGCATTCCCGTAGTCCAGGTGCGGAGTTATAAGAGCATGCACGATGGTTTTCCTGGCATTGATAGGTATCAGGTCAATGATTTTTCTAAGAATTCTTAATGTTCCGATGCATTTACCAATGATCTTGTGAACTTGGGATTTTCCTGAAAGATCGGAGTCGATCATGATCCCGAGGTTCTTGACTTTCTCGACAGGTTGAGGGCATTCGCCAAGAGATGTGGGCCACCACGCTTGAGACCATAGGGAGGTTTTGTTCCCTATCACTAACACCTCTGTTTTGTCTCCATTTAGCCGGAGGCAGTTACTGTCCATCCACCTGGCAACAGCAGCCATGCACTCCGAGAAGTTTGAGGCATAATTGTCAGTATCCGGAGTAAGCTTAAACATGAGCTGAGTGTCATCGGCGTAGCTAACTATGCCAACGCCAAAGTTCTCTATGATTTGAGCCAGGGGTTCCATATAGATGTTGAACAAAGTAGGGCTCAAACTAGAGCCCTGTGGAACCCCATAGCTCACGGCCCGAGAGGATGATTTAAAGGGCGGGCAATGAAGCTGGAAAGTTCTATTGGTGAGGAAAGATTTAATCCACTCCAATGCACAGTCTTTTACTCCGATATCAGAAAGACGGGACAGCAGCGTGGCATGTAGCACCGTGTCGAAAGCGGCGCTTAAGTCAAGCATGACCAACGCTGCTGTTTCACCCTCGTCCACCATCTTGCGGATAAATTCCGTGGAATACAAGACAGCTGTTTCCGTGGAGTAATTGGGTCTAAAACCGGATTGAGTGGGGTGGAGAATGTTTTCTTCCTCTAGAAACGCCATGAGTTGGATGTTCACTATTTTTTCTGTTATTTTGGCGCATTGAGGCAATAGGGATATTGGCTGGAGATTTTGGAATTGAGTGATCGGAACATTAGGGTTTTTTTTCAGGGGAATGACTTGGGCATTTTTCCAAGCCTCCAGGACGTGACATTCTTTGAAAGAGAGGGTAATGAGTTGGCTTATTTGATCCATAAGAGTGTTGTCCATGATATCTTTGCATTTGTCTAAAGGACACACATCGTTAGGGGAGCCAGAGTGGATACTGTTAATTATGCTGGACAGTTTTTCTTTGTCGGGAGTGTGAAAGTGGGTAAGAGTATTTTTATGAAGAGGGGGAAGTGTCTTACCAGATGTTGGGGGAGCGGAGAAAGTGGCGTGAATTTTATCTACTTTGTTAACAAAGAAATCAGCAATTTCTTCGCATAGCTCGTCCGAATACGTGTCCTGCGTGTCCAGGCTCGATGTGTCTGTAAGTTCTTTGTAAATCCGAAATAGTTCTTTAGATGGATTTATAGCCTCTTCTATTCTGTTTTGATAAAAGAGACTTTTTTCCTCTCTTATAAGTCTCTGATAAGCCTTTAGTTCTTGTTTGTATTTTTCCTTCAGTTCCGTGGAGTAGTTCTTTCTCCATTTCCTTTCAATCGCTTTGCAACGAGCTTTAGCTGCCTTTAATTTTTCTGAGATCCACGGTTCAGATTTTGTTCGCCTAGCTGGGGGCTTACAAGTCCAGGGAGCAATTTTATCAAGTGCCTTGCCCAACCAGAGTTCATAAGAATTCCAGGTGTCTTGAAGGGATTGACCTTGGGGGGGGGGGGTGAGTTTTTAATTCGTCAATCAGACGTTCTGGGGTATAGTTTTTCCAGTTGCGCCGCTTGGCATACACGGGTTTTTGGGCATGATTCTTAGTCCTGGTCTTGGGTATGTTAAACATGATCATATGGTGGTCTGACCAGATGATAGGGACCGGAGGTTGTATGTTAATGCCTTCCCAAGTCGCAAAGATAGGGTCGAGAAGGTGGCCATGTTTGTGTGTGGGAGAAGTGGAGAGCAGGGTAATCCCCAGAGCATGAAGGGCAGTCTTCAGGAGTTGAGCTTCCTTGGCATGTAAATCTTCGAAATGAAGATTAAGATCACCTAGTATCATGAAGTTGTTGTATTTAATAGCTAGTTGCGTCGCCGTTTCTATAAGCTGATTGCAAAAAGGAGTGGCATTGCCAGGGGGCCGGTAAATGAGAAGCCCAGTAATGGTCATGTGAGGGGTCACTTTAATGGTGAAAGTGCCGCTTTCACTATTAGTGGTGACTCTCTACTACTCTCTACTACTCACTCTACTATTCACTCTACTACTCTACTACTCACTCTCTGCTACTCTCTCTACTGCTCTCTACTACTCACTCTCTACTCTCTATTACTCACTCTCTACTCTCTACCTCTCTACCTCTCTCTACTTCTCTCTCTACTAGTCTCTACCTCTCTACCGCTTCCTCTCTACCTCTACCTCTCTACCGCTATACCTCTACCTCTCTACCTCTCTCTACACACACACATATACACATATATATATGCATATATATGCATATGCATTTATATATATGTATGTGTATGCATATATATATATTTATATACATACATATATAAACATATATAATCTGTATATCTATATAAATACAAATATAAATGCATGCATACATATACATATATGCATACAGATGCATGTTATTTACATGAAAGTTTAACAAACACTAATAAAAGCAAATCTAAAAAGCCACCTCATTACAAACAGAATGGCTTTAACTTAAACGAGGGTGAGATCTATTGCATTTTCAATGCTTGTGTACTTTGGTTCCATCAAGAAGGCATTTGGGCTCTTTTGTCTCTGGTGGCCATTTTGGGAGACTGCATGTCAGAATTTTTTAATGAAATAGAAGAGGATTTGAAAAGTCACTCAAAATGTGCCCTAATTTTTCTTTCAGCAGCACTAATCATAATTCATATGGCAAAATATACCCCCTCATTTTGTTCCTTTTTAAATTAAATGTTTTAAGAGTTACCACTTTATTCCAATCAAGATGGCTTCAGGTGTGCCATACCTTTGTAATAAGTAGGACTGTTAGCGCTCTAGTTGTTCTTTAGAACACTCTGGGACATTCTGTCATTGGGCTATACTTGGGCTACATCTGGGTGATATTTGGGCTACATTTGGGCTCTTTTGTCTCTGGTGGCCATT
Source organism: Lissotriton vulgaris (assembly GCF_964263255.1). NCBI lineage: Eukaryota > Metazoa > Chordata > Amphibia > Caudata > Salamandridae > Lissotriton > Lissotriton vulgaris. The sequence goes on along the minus strand of NW_028251835.1, from coordinate 51,599 downwards.
TTGGGAGACTGCATGTCAGAATTTTTTAATGAAATAGAAGAGGATTTGAAAAGTCACTCAAAATGTGCCCTAATTTTTCTTTCTGCAGCACTAATAATACCTTCTATTGCATAATATACCCCCTCATTTTGTTCCTTTTTAAATTAAATGTTTTAAGAGTTACCACTTTATTCCCATCACGATGGCTCCAGGTGTGCTATACCTTTGTAATACGTAGGACTGTTAGCGCTCTAGTTGTTCTTTAGAACACTTTAGGAAGCTGCAGTAGAGCACAAAGGAATCAACTGACAGTCTCTGTCCTTGTTGGATGTACAGGTTTCACTGAGAATGTCAGACTTCATTTTCACATGACTGAGAAAGATAATGTGAATTTACAGAAAATATGCTTTCAGTTTAGCTTATAGATCCCCTTCCAAACCACTGCGGGAAAATCATGAGATATTAGTTTTCTTTCAAGCAATATTCATGATATCACAGCAGAAGGTTTTTTCACATGGTAAAATCACCTTAGAACCCACCACAATTCCTAAAACGAGTATGGTACCATCAACAAATGATTTATAATGTAACTAAAGTCCTAAAACCCTCTATTAACTACAATGCTTTTTAATGAGGTGCTATCATGTATATTGGTCCCAAGATGGCTGCCAACACTTCTTGGATGAAGTGCTGACAGCCAATCAGATCAGATGTGTGGTTAGGCTCCGCCCAGATATATATCTTTTTTTGAACCTAAATTACTCAAAATCCACTGGAGCACATATATTGAGACCTAGCAAAGGCACATCGGGCTAACAGTCCCTACAATTTTGCCAAGTTTCGTGCAAATCCATTCAGCCGTTCGAGCTAAAAGTGAGGCCAACCGCCCTATGGAAATTAACATGGGAAAAATGCGTTTTGGGACCCCCCTTTTTCTCGGCCCCCCCTTGATGAAACCCCCCCAAATTATCAGGGGCTGCTCAGAAACAAAATGTTCCATTTTCCTGAAAATTTCAGCCAATTCCGTCCACAAACGCCAAAGTTATTAGACATAGAATTTTCAAAAATCCCATTGAGAAAAAATCCTAACTATATATACCTACTGGCGACCGCCAGTAGGTAATATATATATTCACTGAAAAAAACATAGGTTTGACACCAGTTATAGTTAGCTGGAAATTTTACTGACATAAAACCATTGAAATTCCCACGTTATAGTTAGTTGGACTCACTACTTGCGCGCCTGCAATGCACTGCTGATGACGTCACATATTACATCACTCATGACATGGTCAGTGACATCACTCATGACATCATTGATGACACCATCCAGTGAATGTGTGTCTTTCTGAAAAATAAATATGTTTTATATATGTATATGTAAAGGTCGATGGAAGAATAAATGTTTAAATAAGTGTCTTAATGGATGTTTTTTAAAAAAAAATGATTGGTTAATTGGCTTATTAAGTGTATCTTAGTGAATACATATATTAGCGAGTATTGTTTAAATATTTAAATGTCTGTATCAATGTTTCACTTTGTGTATAAGTGGCTGCATAGGTTGGTGAGTAGCTACATGTGTGTGTATATGGGTTATTAGATGTTTTTTTAGTATCAGTATGAGTGTCTGTATGGTTTGGTGGGGGGGTTACTTAGCACATAGATGCATCAATGACTGACTCACTGTTTGTATGTGTTTTGAAGACAGCATATGTGCAGGACTGTATGGGTGGATGAGTGTGTATATGTGTGTGTTAGTGAGTGAATGACTGTCTCACTAGTGTCTTTATCAGTAACTACATATGTTTTAATCTAGTATATGTGAGTATTGATGTATATAAGTGAGTATATGTGAGAGTGAGAGATTGAAAGAGTTCTTGTTTAAATAAGTATGTGTTCCTATAAGTGATTGTTTAAGAGAGTAAGTATGTGTAAGTTTCCTTAGAAGTAAGGTGGTAGTGTGTGTATAGCTGTGTGTGCAAATAAATGGATGTTCAATAGTTTATTTGCATGTATGATTATGTGTGTGAGGAACTTTTGGATGACTGTCGGTGTGTAACAGGATGTATAGGTGTTTCACTACATATGATGAGTGAATATATGTATGAGTGACCATATAGAACTGTTGGTGAATGAGTGGATGTGTATATAGATGGTGGTATTACTGAATTGGTTGTTGTAACTGGTATGGGTATCTCTATTTTTTTGAAAATTTTAGTTTCTATTTTTGAATATGTGTTTCAAGGGTTACATTACACTGAAAGGAGGTCTGTCACTCTGTCACAAGGATGGTGTCATCAGTGATGTCATGAGTGATGTCACTGACCATGTCATGAGTGATGTAATATGTGACGTCATCAGAAGTGCATTGCAGGCGCGCAAGTTATAGTGAGCCCAACTAACTATAACGTGGGAATTTCAATGGTTTTATATCAGTAAAATTTCCAGCTAACTATAACTGGTGTCAAACCTATGTTTTTTCAGTGAATTTAATAGGTTTTTTAAATGCTAATTCCTAACTATAACTGGTGTGAAACCTATGGTTTTTTCTGTGAATTTCATAGGTTTTGTAAATGCTAATTCCTAACTATATATAGTGCCTCAAACCTATGTTTTTTTCAGTGAATTTCAAAGGTTTTGTAATAGCAAATTTCTATTGCTATCAAATATAATATTTTTTATAATGAATCCTATGTGGTATATTTATGTAATACTATTTTTTTTATGTATATTCTTCATTTTTTTTTTGTTTGTTTTTTTTGCCCTGGAGTGCTCCCAGTGCGTGTACCGGTGTGCGCACTGGAAAGCGCAGTCTTGCGGCGCGCCCCGGTGCGCGTACCGGTGAGCGTCCCTTTTGCACTATTGCCACGAATGAAAACATCATCGTGACGTATCGCGTAGCAGCATCCGCGTGATACGCACGGCGTAAGCGCACCCAGAAGCACCCGAGCGCATACGATATAAGCGCGAAATATAGTTAGTACAACAAACTATATAGGAGCAATTCCAATGGTTTGTATGAGTGAAATGTCCAGCTAACTATAACACCCCTAAAATGTATAGTTTTTTGAGTGAATTTTAAAGGTTTTTAAAATGCTAATTCCTAACTATATAAGGCCTGAAACCTATGGTTTTTTCAGTGAATTTCAAAGGTTTTTTAAATACTAATTCCTAACTATATAAGGCCTGCAACCTATGGTTTTTTCAGTGAATTTGCAAGGTTTTTTAAATGCTAATTCCTAACTATATAAGGCCTGAAACCTATGTTTTTTTCAGTGAATTTCAAAGGTTTTTTTAATGCTAATTCCTAACTATATAAGATCTGAAAGCCCACCAGGAATCTCCAGTATGCGCTAGGGGACTGCATTGCAGAGAGGTGTAATGAAGCCACGCCCCTTTTTACACCTCTCTGCAACACAGCCCCCGTGCATGTTTGAAGAGGGGGAACTAATTCCCCTTGCATACTGGGGGCCCCTGGGGGCCAACTAGCCCACCAGGAGCCTCCAGTATGCGCCAGGGGGCTGCATTGCAGAGAGGTGTAATGAGGCCACACCCTTTTTTACACCTCTCTGCAACGCAGCCCCGTGCATGTTTGAAGAGGGGGAACTAATTTCCCTTGCATACTAGGGGTCCCTGGGGGCCAACTAGCCCACCTGGAACCTCCAGTATGCGCCAGGGGGCTGCATTGCACAGAGGTGTAATGAGGCTATGCCCCTTTTTACACCTCTCTGCAACGCAGGCCACTGGCGCGTTTTCAGAGGGGGGACTAATTCCGCTTGCATACTGGGGGTCCCTGGGTCATATCTGCCCAAACACCAATATTCCGAACGATTGAAAATGACTTTTCTTGAGAAACATTTGGATTTGGATTATCATGTCCTATACTTTGGAATTTTTGAAAGACTGACTTTGAGGATGCTATAAATTACTCAAGTCTGCCCGAATTGTGTGGGTAAAATTGATACCTAGTCACTTTGAATAAGAATGTACTTACGTCTCGTCTAACATTTGGAAGAAATATCTAGTTATATGACAACAGAATACCGACATAACTTGAAGGAAATAAGAACGCCCTGAAGAAGTTCTGTTGTACGGAACAAAACGTTTTGGCTGGCTGTGGTACATAAACTTAAGGAAAATAAAAGCATTTGAATATACACCAAGATTCAGCGCTTCAATAAGGACTCTAAGTGATATGATTTGATTGGACTTATTGTGCAAGTGGTGCTGTGCCAAACTTTGGAATATTCTCCACTACTCTCTACTACTTACTCTCTCCTACTCCACTACTCTCAAATACTCACTCTCTACTATTCATTCTCTACTAGTCTACTGCTCTCTCTCTACTACTCACTCCCTACTACTCACTATCTACTACTCTCTACTACTCACTCTCTACTACTCTCTCTCTACTACTCACTCTTTACTACTCACTCTCTACTACTCTCTACTACTCACTCTCTACTTCTCACTCTCTACTACTCACTCTCTACTACTCACTCTCTACTACTCTCTCTCTACTACTCACTCTCTACTACTCACTCTACTACTCACTCTCTACTACTCTCTACTACTCACTCTCTACTACTCTCTCTCTACTAGTCTCTACTTCTCACTCTACTATTCACTCTCTACTACTCTCTACTATGCTCTCTCTCTGCTACTCACTCTCTACTACTCTCTACTACTCACTCTCTACTACTCACTCTCTACTACTCTCTACTACTCTCTACTACTCACTCTTTACTACTCTCTACTACTCACTCTCTACTGCTCTCTACTACTCACTCTACTACTTACTCTACTACTCTCTACTACTCACTAATAATAATAATAATAAAACATTTATTAAGCGCATGGCTGCACAACTGTGTATCCCCGCGCTAATTGCTGAAAACTCTCATCCGAGTATCAAGTTAAAGGGAAGAGTGAGGCAGAATTATTGAGGGAAAAGGTGGGTTTTCAAGTTAGCTCTGAAAAGAGTTTCAGAGGGTTCCATTCTTAGATGAATCGGGAGAGCGTTCCAGAGTTTCACTCCTAGATAACGAAAGGAGCGGCCACCGATTTTTGCTTTGTGAACACGGGGTAGTTTAAAAAGGGACATTCCTGCGGACCTCAGATGACGAGTGGGGCGATGAATGGTCATGAGGCTTCTTAAGTAGGTGGGGCCCTTGTTGTGGGCTATCCTGTGGACATAGCAGAGGCTCTTGAATTTTATTCTTTCCCTTACGGGGAGCCAGTGCAGTTTGGACAGTGCTGTCTTGGCAGAGGTTCTTTTCGGAAGGCCTAATACCAGTCGGGCTGCTGCATTTTGTACACACTGCAGCTGGTGAAGAAGTTTTTGGTTAATGCCCAGAAGGAGGGCATTCCCGTAGTCCAGGTGCGGAGTTATAAGAGCATGCACGATGGTTTTCCTGGCATTGATAGGTATCAGGTCAATGATTTTTCTAAGAATTCTTAATGTTCCGATGCATTTACCAATGATCTTGTGAACTTGGGATTTTCCTGAAAGATCGGAGTCGATCATGATCCCGAGGTTCTTGACTTTCTCGACAGGTTGAGGGCATTCGCCAAGAGATGTGGGCCACCACGCTTGAGACCATAGGGAGGTTTTGTTCTCTATCACTAACACCTCTGTTTTGTCTCCATTTAGCCGGAGGCAGTTACTGTCCATCCACCTGGCAACAGCAGCCATGCACTCCGAGAAGTTTGAGGCATAATTGTCAGTATCCGGAGTAAGCTTAAACATGAGCTGAGTGTCATCGGCGTAGCTAACTATGCCAACGCCAAAGTTCTCTATGATTTGAGCCAGGGGTTCCATATAGATGTTGAACAAAGTAGGGCTCAAACTAGAGCCCTGTGGAACCCCATAGCTCACGGCCCGAGAGGATGATTTAAAGGGCGGGCAATGAAGCTGGGAAGTTCTATTGGTGAGGAAAGATTTAATCCACTCCAATGCACAGTCTTTTACTCCGATATCAGAAAGACGGGACAGCAGCGTGGCATGTAGCACCGTGTCGAAAGCGGCGCTTAAGTCAAGCATGACCAACGCTGCTGTTTCACCCTCGTCCACCATCTTGCGGATAAATTCCGTGGAATACAAGACAGCTGTTTCCGTGGAGTAATTGGGTCTAAAACCGGATTGAGTGGGGTGGAGAATGTTTTCTTCCTCTAGAAACGCCATGAGTTGGATGTTCACTATTTTTTCTGTTATTTTGGCGCATTGAGGCAATAGGGATATTGGCCGGAGATTTTGGAATTGAGTGATCGGAACATTAGGGTTTTTTTTCAGGGGAATGACTTGGGCATTTTTCCAAGCCTCCAGGACGTGACATTCTTTGAAAGAGAGGGTAATGAGTTGGCTTATTTGATCCATAAGAGTGTTGTCCATGATATCTTTGCATTTGTCTAAAGGACACACATCGTTAGGGGAGCCAGAGTGGATACTGTTAATTATGCTGGACAGTTTTTCTTTGTCGGGAGTGTGAAAGTGGGTAAGAGTATTTTTATGAAGAGGGGGAAGTGTCTTACCAGATGTTGGGGGAGCGGAGAAAGTGGCGTGAATTTTATCTACTTTGTTAACAAAGAAATCAGCAATTTCTTCGCATAGCTCGTCCGAATACGTGTCCTGCGTGTCCAGGCTCGATGTGTCTGTAAGTTCTTTGTAAATCCGAAATAGTTCTTTAGATGGATTTATAGCCTCTTCTATTCTGTTTTGATAAAAGAGACTTTTTTCCTCTCTTATAAGTCTCTGATAAGCCTTTAGTTCTTGTTTGTATTTTTCCTTCAGTTCCGTGGAGTAGTTCTTTCTCCATTTCCTTTCAATCGCTTTGCAACGAGCTTTAGCTGCCTTTAATTTTTCTGAGATCCACGGTTCAGATTTTGTTCGCCTAGCTGGGGGCTTACAAGTCCAGGGAGCAATTTTATCAAGTGCCTTGCCCAACCAGAGTTCATAAGAATTCCAGGTGTCTTGAAGGGATTGACCTTGGGGGGGGGGGGGTGAGTTTTTAATTCGTCAATCAGACGTTCTGGGGTATAGTTTTTCCAGTTGCGCCGCTTGGCATACACGGGTTTTTGGGCATGATTCTTAGTCCTGGTCTTGGGTATGTTAAACATGATCATATGGTGGTCTGACCAGATGATAGGGACCGGAGGTTGTATGTTAATGCCTTCCCAAGTCGCAAAGATAGGGTCGAGAAGGTGGCCATGTTTGTGTGTGGGAGAAGTGGAGAGCAGGGTAATCCCCAGAGCATGAAGGGCAGTCTTCAGGAGTTGAGCTTCCTTGGCATGTAAATCTTCGAAATGAAGGTTAAGATCACCTAGTATCATGAAGTTGTTGTATTTAATAGCTAGTTGCGTCGCCGTTTCTATAAGCTGATTGCAAAAAGGAGTGGCATTGCCAGGGGGCCGGTAAATGAGAAGCCCAGTAATGGTCATGTGAGGGGTCACTTTAATGGTGAAAGTGCCGCTTTCACTATTAGTGGTGACTCTCTACTACTCTCTACTACTCACTCTACTATTCACTCTACTACTCTACTACTCACTCTCTGCTACTCTCTCTACTGCTCTCTACTACTCACTCTCTACTCTCTATTACTCACTCTCTACTCTCTACCTCTCTACCTCTCTCTACTTCTCTCTCTACTAGTCTCTACCTCTCTACCGCTTCCTCTCTACCTCTACCTCTCTACCGCTATACCTCTACCTCTCTACCTCTCTCTACACACACACATATACACATATATATATGCATATATATGCATATGCATTTATATATATGTATGTGTATGCATATATATATATTTATATACATACATATATAAACATATATAATCTGTATATCTATATAAATACAAATATAAATGCATGCATACATATACATATATGCATACAGATGCATGTTATTTACATGAAAGTTTAACAAACACTAATAAAAGCAAATCTAAAAAGCCACCTCATTACAAACAGAATGGCTTTAACTTAAACGAGGGTGAGATCTATTGCATTTTCAATGCTTGTGTACTTTGGTTCCATCAAGAAGGCATTCAGATGTGTCACACATTTGCCATAAATTCTGAATGTTTGCACTCTAGTTGCTCATTAGATCACTGTAGTAAAGCTACTGCTCACCAGGGAAGTCTGCTGCTGGTATTCAAAGTGCATGTTTCAGTCTGCATTTCAGAATTTTTTTAATGAAATAGAAGAAGATTTGAGAAGTCACTCAAAATGATCCCTAATTTTTCTTTCTGAAGCACTAATCATACTTTCTATGGCAAAATGAACCATCTCATTCTGTTTCTTTTTAAATTAAATGTTTTCAGACTTACCACTTCATTCCAATCAAGATGGCTTCTGGTGTGCCATACTTTTGTCATAAGTAAGACTGTTAGCGCTCTAGTTGTTCTTTAGAACACTCTGGGACATTCTGTCATTGGGCTATACTTGGGCTACATCTGGGTGATATTTGGGCTACATTTAGGCTCGTTTGTTTCTGGTGGCCATCTTGGGAGACTGCATGTCAGAATTTTTTAATGAAATTGAAGAGGATTTGAGAAGTCACTCAAAATGTGCCCTAATTTTTCTTTCTGCAGCACTAATCATACTTTCTATCGCAAAATATACCCCCTCATGTTGTTCCTTTTTAAATTAAATGTTTTAAGAGTTACCACTTTATTCCAATCAAGATGGCTTCAGGTGTGCCATACCTTTGTAATAAGTAGGACTGTTAGCGCTCTAGTTGTTCTTTAGAACACTCTGGGACATTCTGTCTTTGGGCTATACTTGGGCTACATCTGGGTGATATTTGGGCTACATTTGGGCTCTTTTGTCTTTGGTGGCCATCTTGGGACACTGCATGTCAGTATTTTTTAATGAAATAGAAGAGGATTTGAGAAGTCACTCAAAATGTGCCCTAATTTTCTTTCTGCAGCACTAATAATACTTTCTATGGCATAATATACCCCCTCGTTTTGTTCCTTTTTAAATTAAATGTTTTAAGAGTTACCACTTTATTCCAATCAAGATGGCTTCAGGTGTGCCATACCTTTGTAATAAGTAGGACTGTTAGCGCTCTAGTTGTTCTTTAGAACACTCTGGGACATTCTGTCTTTGGGCTATACTTGGGCTACATCTGGGTGATATTTGGGCTACATTTGGGCTCTTTTGTCTTTGGTGGCCATCTTGGGACACTGCATGTCAGTATTTTTTAATGAAATAGAAGAGGATTTGAGAAGTCACTCAAAATGTGCCCTAATTTTCTTTCTGCAGCACTAATAATACTTTCTATGGCATAATATACCCCCTCGTTTTGTTCCTTTTTAAATTAAATGTTTTAAGAAATACCACTTTATTCCCATCACGATGGCTTCAGGTGTGCTATACCTTTGTAATAAGTAGGACTGTTAGCGCTCTAGTTGTTCTTTAGAACACTCTAGGAGGCTGCAGTAGTACACAAAGGAATCAACTGACAGTCTCTGTCCTTGTTGGATGTACATGTTTTACTGAGAATGTCAGACTTCATTCTCACATGACTGTGAAAGATTATGTGAATTTACAGAAAATATGCTTTTAGTTTAGCTTATAGACCCCCTTCCAAACCACTGTGGGAAAATCATGAGATATTAGTTTTCTTTCAAACATGATTCATGATATCGAAGCAGAAGGCTTTTTCACATGGTAAAATCACCTTAGAACACACCACAATTCCTAAAATGAGTATGGTACCATCAACAAATGATTTATAATGTAACTAAAGTCCTAAAACCCTCTATTAACTACAATGCTTTTGATATATAGGGGCGTGGCTTGGACGCCGATCGGGATGGCGGCGTGAGCTCGCAGCTCCGCGCAGAATCCCGCTAATTCTCCTGTTTTCGGGCCCCTAGGCGACCCGAAGACGACGTTCCTGCCCTCTGAAGTGTAAGGGGACAGCTGGGTGCAATCGGGGAGTCGCTGGGGGACTGCTGGCCCCGAGAAGATCGAGAGAAGAGGCGGCCGAGGTGTTGCCGAGGGTGAGAAGAAAATGGCGGCGAGGAGGTCGGACGGCCCCGAACTTCAGCCCTGAACCAAGTTGTCGCCGAGTGGCAAGAGATCCTGCACTTGGCTGCCTGAGGCACTAGGTTTGGCGGTGCTGTGTCCTGAGACCAGGGGACGCTGACCTGATTCACCCAGGAGCTCGGGGACCCTCGTTGGCCACCGCCCTGAGACTTATCCTTCCCCCCTCAGGCCGGAGGGGGGTGACGGAACGGAGCCCGTCCACCTGGCCATTGTTCCTGAGAGCGTCGGCGGGGACATTGCGCTGCCTGGTGCCTGGAGACCGGCACAGAATCACGGGCGTAACCGCAAAACGGGCGACAGGACTTGTGACGCAGCACCCTGGCATGGCGGCGATCGGAGGGCCGATGCCCGGGAGTCGCGAGGGGGACTCGGCGACATCAACTCGGCTGAGTGAGAGTCCCTCCCCGGAGCTTGATCAGGAACAGCGGCTGAACCGGCGTTTGGATGCCATCCTTGATGCGATCACCTCCACTAAGGAAGCATTGCACAATGACATTGCCCAAGTGGCCACGGGCCTGGGGCTGCTACGCGCGGATCACGCGAAGCTGGCAGACAGGGTCAAGGACCATGACCAGCTGTTGCTGGACCTGAAGCCATCGGTGGTGACCGCGGAGCACAGGATCACGGACATTTTGGCCCGACTGGACTCACTGGAACGGAGGGCGGAGGATGCCGAAGGCCGCAATAGACGGAACAACGTGCGGGTCGTAGGCCTGCCGGAACGGATTGAGGGGGAGGACGCGGTGGCCTACATGGAGAACTGGTTCCGCACTGTGGTGGCACCGGAGGGGCTTACTCCTTTTTTCACTCTGGAGCGAGCTCACCGGGTGCCTGCTCGCCCGCCGGGGCTTGGCCGCCCCCCCCCGACCGATGGTGGTGCGGCTCCTCCACTACAAGGACCGGGATCTTCTCATCCAGCGGGCCAGGATGTCGGGCCCGTATGGGGTGGAGAACAGTAAGGTAACGATCTTCCCGGATTACACTCAAGCGGTCCAGAAGAACAGGGCATCGTTCCTCGCTGTGAAGAAGGAGCTCAGGGAGGAAGGCATCCAGTACTCCTTGCTCTACCCAGCCAAGCTGCGGATCATTATGGACGGTACTACGCACTTCTTCCAGACTCCGGACGAAGTTTGGCATTGGCTCGAGTCATATAGAGCGGGGACGGACAGATCACACCAAAGTAGGCGAGACCAACCCAAGCAGCCCCGGGTGAGGCAGTCACAACGCATCAGATCCCGCAACAGGCGCCAGCGGGAGAAACGGGAGGCTCAAATGGCGGCGGAGAAGAGGGATGCGCTCGCAGCGACGGCGGCCATTACAGGGTCGCAACAGAACAGTGAACGGGCAGAAACGGACTCGGGAGGGGAAGGCAGCAGAACAGGAGAGGAACTTTCAGAGGCGGAAAGTTCGAAGGGGCCGATAGTGACCCCACAGACATCGGATGGTATTTTCTGCGGCTGAGATAGAACTGGGACTAGATCGGGACTTCATGGTAGGGTGATATCCTGTTGATGGAGGGCGGGTTGCCGGGAGGGGGAGCTGTGTGCTTTGGAGGGGATGAAGGTGCGGGGTGCGGGCTCCGCTAGCTGGGGTCGGCGGCGACTCACCCCCCTTGGGCCCTTAAGGTCGACTGTGGTGGAGACCACAGGGTAAGAGTGTGAGAAGTTGGTTCAAGGTTTGGATGGGGGCGGCCATTGGGTTCGTGTGCTCTGTCCTGGGGAGTGGGGTTTGGGAAGTGTTTCAGTTTTGGGAATGTTCGGGGGGGGGGCAACTGCAATGGGGGGGCCATGGACTTTTGTTCTTTGATTCGGACTGTACGAAGTTGGAATGGGGACATTACCTAACTTGAAATGCCTAACGTGGAATGTCCGGGGGCTGCGGACCATGGTGAAACGTCACAAAGTACATGCATATCTGGTACGCAGGGGGGTTCAGATTGCTATGCTCCAGGAGACTCATCTCACCAAAAAAGAGTGCGCTGCCTTGCAGAAAAGATGGCGGGGCCAGGTGTTTGGCACCACTTACTCAGCGTATGCCAGGGGGGTGTTGATCTGGGTGAGGGCGGGGATACCCTTTCAGGTGCTGAATCAAGTAGTAGATCCGGATGGCAGGTTTGTGGCGGTGGAGGGGAGTTTATATGGACGGGATGTGGTTTTCTGCTGTGTCTATGCACCGAACACTGACCAAGGCCGATACTTTGATAGTCTCTCGGGGTCCTTGGCCTCTTTCCTGGCGGGTCCGATAGTGTTAGGGGGGGACTTCAACTCGATTACGGATGTTGCTCTGGATAGGTCCCATCCCCCCCTAGTAGACTCTCCGGTGCGCAGGCTGGCCGCGCACAGGAAGGACTGGCAGGAACGATGGGGGTTGCTGGATGTCTGGAGGGAGCGGCACAGGGGAGCCAGGGATTATTCCTTTTATTCCGCTCTCCATGATCTACATGTCAGGATCGATTCGGTGCTTTGCGGGGGATCCCTGGCCCCATTGATTACCCATGCGGAGTACCTGGCTAGGACTATATCCGATCATAACCCCCTATTGGTGCACATTCAGTGGCAGAGAGAGCGCTCAGTGATACCAACATGGCGGCTTCGGCCGGAGACGCTAGAGGACTCTGTGTTCAGCGATGCGGTTCGGCAAGGCATTGATATTTCGGAGTGAATGAGGGCACGGCTGCGAGTAGGTCTATCGAATGGGATGCAATGAAAGTGGTGGTGAGAGGGGTGTGTTTGGGTAGGTTCTCGAATGCTCGTACGACTGTGCTGAATGACCTAATGAAAGCGGAAGAAACTTTGAGGGACTTGGAGCGCCGCAGGCCGGCTAGGCCAGGTCTACAGGCCCAGTTGCTGGAGGCGAAGGAAGTGGTTGCCACCGAGACGGAACGTTTGAGGTGCTATGACTATAGGCAGTACATCATCAGGGCACACGCAGAAAGGGACAAGGTGGGTACCCTCTTGGCCAGATTAGCTAACCCGGAACTTAGGGGCTGCCCGATTCTCGGCATTAATAATGCGCAGGGAGAGATGGTGTACTCCCAGGCAGCGGTATTGGAACGATTTAGGGGGTATTATGAGGAACTATACCGGAGTCAGCTGGGAGTGGGGGTTCAGGACATCGCGGAATACCTGGGGGAGAGGCAGCTCCCGGTCCTGGACGAGGAAGACGTGAGGGAGCTGGGTAGCCCGATCACGCTCACGGAAATACGGGTGGCCATCAAACATATGGCCCGCAACAAGACGCCCGGGGTGGACGGACTGCCAATTGAATTCTATCAACAATATGTGGACAGCTTGGCGCCCAGGCTGCTGGTGGTGTACACGGAAGCCTTCGAGACGGGGGCATTGCCTGGGTCCATGCGGGAGGCCTTGATTGTACCGCTCCTCAAGCCTGGCCGGGATGCCGCGGATGTGAGGTCTTATCGCCCGCTGTCCATGCTGACGGTGGATTATAAGATCCTGAGCCGAATCCTGGCCACCAGGCTGGCCCCGCACATGACGGGTCTGGTACACAGGGATCAGGCCGGGTTTATACCCACGAGGAGCACGGCGCTGAATATCCGCCGCCTGGTGGGAATAATGGACGCCATCTTGGACGGGGAGGGAGCACCGGCGGTTCTGTCCGTGGACATCGAGAAGGCCTTTGATAGCTTGGAATGGCCTTTCCTGGATGGAGTGCTAGAGAGGTTTGGCATGGGCGAGGGGTTTCGGAGGTGGACGAGGGTCTTATATACCTCGGCGACGGCGAGAGTACGATTGGGCGGCCTGGTGTCTGCGGCGTACCCAGTGGGCAGGGGAACACGACAGGGATGTTCTCTCTCCCCCCTATTGTTTGCCCTGGCGATGGAACCCTTGGCGGTCCATGCGAGGTCAGGTGACCGATACGCGGGGATAGTTAGTGACGGGCAGTGGCATTATATATCGCTATACGCGGATGACTTGCTCCTGTACCTAGCTGACACCTCGGGGGCATTGGTTGGAGCGATGGACCTGCTGTCTGAGTTCGGCCGGCTGTCGGGCCTTAAGGTCAATTGGGCGAAGACTTGTGTGTTCCCGCTGGGAGCGGGTTCGCCAGCCCCTAGCAGCGATTTGGGTGTAGTATGGGAACCCTCTTGCATCACCTATTTGGGTGTCCGCATTTACCACGCGGCTGCGGACCTATTGGAGGGCAACATCGGCCGCTGTGTCCGGGCGCTGCGGGGCAGCTTGTCTTTCTGGTCGACCCTCCCGCTGTCAGTCCTGGGCAAGATAGCACTGTTGAAAATGGTGGCGCTCCCCCGCTTCCTCTATTATTTCCGAACGCTGCCTGTCTGGATTCCCCAGGGGGTGTTTAGAGAACTGCGGTCAATGATAATTGGCTTTCTTTGGGGGCATGGCCGCCGTAGAGTAGCCCTGAGCACGCTACTTCGCCCCAAGCTGGAAGGGGGCATGGCTGTGCCCGACCTCGAGCTGTATTATCTTGCAGCGCAGTTGCAGGTCCTTACACAGAACGTAGCCAGGGTGTTCCGGGGCCCGGAGGAGGACCGGGATCGGGGAATGCAACGCCACGTGCTGTCCTACATCATCATGCAGCAGCGGCTCGAGTTACGGGCCCTCACCATGGAAGAGCGGACGCTCCGGCTGTGCTGGCAACGGAGCCTTCGGAGAGCGAGGGCATCGCGGCCTTATGCCCCGGAGATCCCGATCGGGATGTTGACGGCATTGCCGCACGGAGGAGATTGGTCCCCGTTGCTGGATTGGGAGGAGGCGGGACTGCAGGTGGTGGGCGACTTGTACATAGATGGGGCTTTGGCGCCGTTCGAAGTGCTCCGGGACCAGTTCGGGCTGCCTGCTGGGGGCTTTCTCCTACACGCGGCAGTGGTGGCTGCCATACAAAAGCACTGGAAGGAGGGGCTCCTGGAACCCACGATGACTATGGCGTGCCAATATGTGGTGATGGCGGCTGGGACGTTCAAAGCTGTGACGTGCCTCCATAATAGGATGCTGAACGAGGGGTTGGAACCACTCCAAGGGCTCAAGGCTAAATGGGAGGTGAGCATCGGCCGGCCCATACCGGATACGGCATGGGGTCACATCCTGCGACGCACGTGGAAGGGCACTAGAAACGCGCGTTTTCAGCAGGTGCATTTCTATGTGCTCCATAGGGCCTATTTAACTCCTGAGAAATTACAGCGGTACTTTCAGGTGCCGGATGCCTGTTGCCCGCGGTGTTCGTCCCGGGGAGCGGACATGGACCACTTGTTCTGGGGGTGCCCACAACTGGGGACCTATTGGGCGGAGGTAGGGGAACTTCTGAATGAAGTGACTGACAGGGAGGTGGAATTCGACATGGCGGCGTGCCTATTGCTCTGGTTCCCGCATACTAAGCACACCAGGGTGACAAGCAAATTCATAGACCTGGGCCTGATATTGGCACAGAGGGAAATATCGTGGCATTGGAAGTCCAGGGGGGGACCCTCACTGCGTAGATGGAAGAATGAGCTGCTGCGGTGGTCTGACTGCGAGAGTGTGCTCCGGATGAAGCAAGCTGTAAAGTTGGGGAATGAGAAGGCATTGGATGCGGCGCGTGCATGGGAGTTAGTGGTACAGGCTATGCGTGATTCTTTGGTAGAGGATGAGGATGGCGAGACCTAAGCCGCTGGACACCGCGGGGCGAACACAGAAGCATAGCATCGCGCACTGTAGTGGAACCATCCAATTCGACAGGACGAGGCACACACCTTAGCAGTTGCCAGGGGAGGGGGGGCTTTGGGGGGGTTGGTTGTTGGGTGTTTGGGGAGGGCCGGAAGCCATTAGATGGTCGCTTGTTAGGGCCTTGGATCTACTGGGACGGTGGTTACTATGTGGAGGGTAGAATGGCTGGGTAGAGCGGCCTGGTGTGACGACCCATGGCGCCTAGGGCAGGTCCCGACAAGGGCGACATCACTGACTATCACTGGGATGGCTGACGGGAATGTTGTTGTGGGTGGGGGGGTAAAAGCAGATACGCAAAACGATCTTTCAACCAGGGTCCCTATGGGACGTGCACTGTGATGTGTTCCTCTTGAGCGATATAATATGCCGCCCGGCCTCCGGGATGCGGGCTGAATGGCTGTGTACGACTGGGAATTCTTATTGGACGGGGGGATCTCACAAGTGTACTGGCTGATTAATTGTATCCTGTGGTTTATAACTCTGCAATAAAAATATATTTAAAAAAAAAAATAAAAATTAACTACAATGCTTTTTAATGAGGTGCTATCATGTATATTGGTCCCAAGATGGCTCCCAACACTTCTTGGATGAAGTGCTGACAGCCAATCAGATCAGATGTGTGGTTAGGCTCCGCCCATATATATATTTTTTTTTAACCTAAATTACTCAAAATCCACTGGAGCACATATCTTAAGACATAGCAAAGGCACATCGGGCTACCAGTCCCTACAATTTTGCCAAGTTTTGTGGAAATCCATTCAGCCGTTCGGGCTAAAAGTGAGTCCAACCGCCCTAAGGAAATTAACATGGGGAAAACACGTTTTCGGACCCCCCTTTTATCTCGGCCCCCGCTTGAAGAATCCCCCCCAAACTTTCAGGGAAGGAGCGTAGCGCAGCGAAGCAAATTTAAGGACAATAACAGGCAGATTCCTCAACCGGCTCCAAAGTTATTCCCAATCGAATGTTGCGGATTTCCTATAGAAAACAATCCTAACTATAATTACCTACTGGCAACCGCCAGTAGGTAATATATATATTTAGTTACATATTTTCAGTTATATCTATACTAATATAATAAAGAGAGAGCCCAAACCTTTGAGGCGGGTAATCTCAGGAACCACAGCACCAATCACAACACCCAATACAGCGTTGGAAAGGGCAGTTGCAGCAGAAGGACATAGGCTATGCAGACGTCCACCATATACATTTAAAAGGTAAAAGAACTGGCAAAGTAGTCCCTTGTGGGTGTGTCTGCGTTGTGCTATGGGCGTGTGCTGGGGGTGTGACAAACGCTGGGGGCATGTGGTATGTTCCGCCCTTCATGCCATGTCTCATATCATGTGCTGTGGGCGTGTGCTGGGGGCGTGGGCCTGTGCAGGGCGTGTGATTACGGAAAAAAAGGGAGCGTTGTGCCCAATATTTCATTGTTTTTTCTTCCCAGGTTCTGTACATTCCAGCTCCGGGTGTCCATCCTGCTCCCTTTAAATACCCCTGCACCCCATAATCATAACCCACCCTTACTCCTTAAAATACCCCAACACCATTAAACACTAACCCATCTTAACCCTATAAATATACCCTGTACCCCAAAATCCAAAGCTATCCCTAAACCCTAAAAATACCCCTGTACCCCCAAACCCAAACCTAGCCCTGAACTCTATAAATACCCCTGTACTTCGAAACTCAAACCTACCCCTGAACCCTAAAAATACCCCTGTACCCCTGTACCCCAAAACCCAAACCTAGCCCAGAATCCTAAAAGTACCCCTGTACCCTAAAACCCAAACCTAACCGTAAAATACCCCGGTACCCCAAAACCCAAACTGAGGCCTGAACCCTTAAAATACCCCTGTACCCCAACACCCACACCTACCCCTGAACCCTAAAAATACCCCTGTACTCCAAAACCCAAACCTATCCCTGAACCCTTAAAATACTCATGTACCCCAAAACCCAAACCTACCCCTGAACCCTAAAAATACCCCTATACCCCAAAACCCAATCCTAGCCCTGAACCCTAAAAATACCCCTGTACCCCAAAACCCATACCTATCCCTAAACCCTAAAACTACCCCTGTACCCCATAACCCAAAACTATATCTGAACCCTTAAAATACCCAAACACCCCAAAACATATACCTCAGTACCCCAAAACATATACCCCTATAGCCATACGTACCTTATCCAAACATTTAAAAAAAACATGCTTTTACCATTCATGCATTTACAACGAATTTCGTTGTAAATGTATGCGTGGTAAAAATATATAAAAAGTAATGCCATGCGTTATAATGGCATTGCGGAGTCATGGTACTTTCGTAAAGTGATGTTATGCGGAAAGAAAGTTGCGGAATAATGGGTGTTTACCCTCCCCGGTAAGTACATTGGTGGCACGGCGGCCCACATCTCCAGCAACATACTCATATTTTTTCACCACCGATTTGAAAAATGCACAGGTCTCTCTCAATGATGGCCAGCACCGACATACACTTTTAGACACACCCCCCGCCACAAGTTCTAGAATTGCGAACTTTAGAGCTGGGGAGCTACGTTCGAATCTCGGCATCAGCTCATCATCCTGTGATTCCAGGCAAATCGCTTTGTCTCCCCGTGCCTACCACAAATGAATGTGTTCTGTAATGTAAATTTTGCTCATGCCATGTTGTCGAGTTCGCGCTATATAATATTGCAAGGAAAAATAAAGTAGGGAAACTCGAGTTCACACTCTACTGAACGCGCACTCTAAGTGCATCAGCAGTGCACTGTGAATCGGAGCGTTTCACAGGCCTGTCACAGATAAGAAATGCTATCAAAATGAAATCCTACAAAGCAATATACTACTGGCCGGCAGCAATTCATACCCGGACAACGTCGGGACGGACTGCTAGTATATATATATATATATATATAAATATATATATATTCACTGAAAAAACCATAGGTTTTACACCAGTTATAGTTAGCTGTACATTTTAGTCATACAAAACCATTGAAATTCCCCCGTTATAGTTAGTTGTACTCACTATAACTTGCGCGCCTGCAATCCACTGCTGATGACGTCACATATTACATCATTCATGACATGGTCAGTGACATCACTGATGACATCACTGATGAGATCATCCAGTGAATGTGGTTTGCTTTGATATTTAAATATGTATTATAAATACACTACTTTGCATTGAAGAATGGGTAGATATTTAAATATAAATGGGTGGATGGTGGATTTAGTAACAGTGTCATTGATTGTTTCATTGACAAATTTGTAGAGTCTCACTTTATATATTGTGTAGTTATTTAACTGTGTGAAAGTCTTTATTGCTTTGTCTTAATTGGTATGTTAAATACTATATTTGTTGTGGTTTCTTAACTGAGTATTTGTATGGGGAAATTAATGTGTATGTGGTTTTGTGGGGGTATGTTATTGCTCAAAAATGTGTGAATAATTCATTCAGTCGATAATAAGGTTCTGACTACATGTTACAACAGTTGTTTTAGTGAGTGTATATGTTTATAGGTATGGTGGTGATAAAAAATATCTCTCAATAGTATATCTCTATTAAATTTGAATAAAAAAACAGTATATGTTACAGTAATATGGGATTGTGGTGGTAGTGTTTCTCAAGGATGAGAAAACGTCCGCACATATGAGCAATACAATTCTCTAAGCACGTATACGTGTATTGTCACTTATATATAGTTCTTAATGTGAGGTGCACTGTTGTCCTGTCAAACACCCACCACCAGGAGTGTTGAATTAGCAAAAGGGGATTTTTGCTAATGTTAAATACCAAAGAGAAAACAGGCATTAATCAAGCACCCTCACAAGATATGTAATGATCCAAGTAATTATCACAAGTTTATAGAATACAGTTCATTGATAGGAGATAGACTTCCAAAATACGGATCCAGAGCCAAGCTTTAGACTTCAAATCTTTTATTTCATAATCATTAAAATTGTTTCCAGCTTGTCCTGCCGACACGTGTTTCGTCTCTTTGGAGACTTTTTCAAGGCCAAGAAGACGGAAATAATGCACTGGTATTGAACACCACGAATCTTGTTGTCAAATGCAGATGAAGCCAAGTTCTATGGTCACACCAGTAATATCAGTCCTAGAAAAGATATATCTTAGGGACACAATCTTTATAGTCAGGTTCACTGGTGTATAATCTTGAAAAGCATGAAGTGACATCCAGAGCAAAAGTTGATAGTAAAGAAGGATAGACTTAGTCAGTTACAAATCATGCTTCATGAAGGTGGAATCAACTATTCATAACTTTGAATGATGACCATGATAAGTCACTCATTGGTCGCAGCGTCACCCTGACACCTCCACAGCTGATATAACCCTTTTCTTAAGGTTAACACACGGGCCCCGAAGGTGACACCCAGATGTAGTATAGGGACCTCATTATTGCAGATCTTCTTTAATAATCTCAGTAGCCTGATATTTAACATCACTTATAGGGACACAAAGGCCAAAATACAGATATACTTGACTAAAATTTCCTTTGGGAGTCCTTTGCAACCGTTGGTGTTTTAAGACAATGCACCCCGAATGAGAAATAAGATCCACGCTTTCAAAATGCCTCTAACAACATTGAAATTGCCATTTATAAGACTAGGTTGTATGTCTCTGTCTCAGATTTCGGTCAAGGCCAACATAGTGTTTTCGATTTACTTACGGGGCGTTTAAAATCTGACCCAAGCAAACCCTCTTTCTAGAAGATGGCACTGTATTGTATAATATCCTTACATATGGGTGTTATAAACATCGTTTCCCTATGTAAAGGAATAATTCATCTTGCACATGCTGCAGCATCTAGCCATATCCGACAATCAGGGTTACTGATTAGGATTAATTAAAACTGTCTTCTAAATACGTTCAGAATAATTAGAAGACTCGCTAGTCGAACTCGTATTTCTGACTCCCATAAAAAACACCGTAGGAACAATAACAAACACGTCCCCTTTAATATCTAGGACGTTTTGTGATACACCACGTGATCTTAGGCGGTCACGTGGTAATACCAGGAAGAACTAGTACCAACACCGCCGGCGTCTCGGCGTTCAGTCCGGGCCGCGGTGGTGCACGAACAGGTACTCGGAGGGGAGTCGCCTGCAGCAATGTAAGTACAAGGAGATTTCCTGTGCGCTTACGCCCTAATGTCATTAAGACACCGTGAGAGTAATGGGCACATTATAACCTGAGCGCTTTCGCCTATTTTTCTCCTATTTGGCCATCGGTCTGCACAGACATGCGGCGTGAAGATTACCCCACACCGCGTTTTGCCCATGAGGACACGCATTGATGCGCCTCCTGTGAGTTCAGAGAGGGACTCTCTCATCTTCCACTTGTTCTTTTATTCTTATTTTTACTATTTCTTACCTACGGAGCCTTTAAAGACTCCGTTCTTTGTGAATGATTATTCAAGTGCACCTGACAGCTTATTGTTATCGTTTTTATCATTCCCATTCTGTTACTTTGTTAACAGTTTGGTAAAATGTTGATGTCTCATGAAATTTGAGGACACATACAATCCAGTGACCCATTGATGTCACTTTGTTAACAGTTGGGTATAATGCTGATGTCTCATGAAGTTTGAGATCCAGTGACCCACAGAATTCCTAACAGGCTGTGATGGTAGCTTGTGCCTGTTATGACAATGTGAACACGGCTAAAAAACACTCACCGTGATTAGTTCACCACACAGGTGTCTTTCTGTCCGGGTGATGGGACGTAATAGTATTGTTTGGTACAGCACCATATTTATTGGGGACGGTTTCATTCTAATTACTGAAACTTTTTTCCCTACAGGTACATGACTCCAGCAAAATTGCTGCCTGGGTCTTGAACGGCTTTGCAGCCGTAAGTATAATATACTTTTTTTTAAAAAAGAGAGAAAAAAACTTTTTCTTTTTCTTTTCACACAAACTCCTCACGGCAGGGTGCACCTTAGGGCGTGTACACCACCGGAGGATCACATTTCATGGTCCTGATGATAGCTGAGCAACTCGGGCTCAAAACAAGCAGAAACATGTTGACCAAATTTATCACTATGGACTAGGGGTCTTCCATAACTGAGACCACACCTATGGGTCCATTTATATTTGTTTTTAACCAGTGCAAATCGGACTATTAATAAAATAGTTGAAAGTCACGAATCTGCACTTTTTAATTTCTTTCCATTTTTTTGTACTCACTTAGCTTAATTTGGCTTTAAAAATACCCTCAACACACACAAGAACCAGCTCCGCTGTAAACAGGCGTTGAAGCACACTGGAAAGACACTAGGTCTTTCCAGTGGGAACCCAGTGATGAAGCATGTCACCACTAGGTTGGTGAGTGAGGGTTCTTAAAATTACTTTGTATTGTCCCATCTCTCTGAGTGTATTTCATTACCACATGGATGATGTCATCAGTGATGTCATTTGAGATGCCATCAGTGATGTAATCAGTGATGTCACTGACCATGTCATGAATGATGTAATATGTAACATCATCAGCAGTGGATTGCGGGCGCGCGAGTTATAGTGAGTACAACTAACTATAACGGGGGAATTTCAATGGTTTTGTATGACTAAAATGTACAGCTAACTATAACTGGTGTAAAACCTATGGTTTTTTCAGTGAATTTCTAAGGTTTTTTTAAATGCAAATTCCTAACTATAACATATGTCAAACCTATGTTTTTTTCAGTGAATTTCAAAGGTTTTTTAAATGCTAATTTCTAACTATAACGTGTGTCAAACCTATGTTTTTTTCAGTGAATTTCAAAGGTTTAGTAAATGCTAATTCCTAACTATAACGTGTTTTAAACCTATTTTTTATTCAGTTAATTTGCAAGGTTTTTTATTTCTAATTTCTAACTAGGATGTGCGCGATACCTAAGGTTTTTTTTTGTGAATTTACAACATTTTTAAATGCTAATTCTTAACTATTATGTGTGTGAAAATGATATTTTTTTTGTATTTTTTTGTGAGACTTAAGTCGAGATGGCCTATTTGCAGAGCTACAATAGACCGGACCCCAGAACTCCAGTGGTAGACAATCCCAAGTAGTACAATTGTGGCCGAATCTGGACTTTGTTCTTCCGAACAGGTTCTGACATGAACTCTTGCTTGCCCTCCAGGGTCCTACTCATGTCCTCTCTACATTCATGTGTCTCAGACCTCTTTGGACTGTACTGATGCAATACAGCTCTGAAGTCTTTTTGAACTCTTCCCTATGACTTACTAGTTGCCCGATGGGTGAGGCATTTCTTTAAGATTTGTCTTTGTTCTTACCTACTGTGTGGAACAGTATTTCAATTCTCAGTCCATTTCTTACTAATTTTGCCTGCTTTAAACGTGTTATTGAAATTGTCAGTTAGACAGTGAATAATGTATAAAAAGTGCATGGTTTCATCTCTCTTGATATACGATGGACGTCGGCTCTTTGATGTCCAACAATCCTTTACGAAAGTATGGTGCAAATTTTATAAAAAATGATATAAAAAAATTAAATATATTCAGGTGTTTTCTTAGATAATAATGAAATAATAATAATAATAATACATTTTTTTTAGACGTGCGCGCACGGGTGGCGCACCTCGGGATGTTTTTTTAAAAAAAGGGTTTTTTTGCCCGTCGGGCTTCTTTAGGGACCCCCTGAGAAGCTCTAGGGGGTCAGGGAGTGTCTACCTTGCCTCCTTTTCACGTTTTGAAACTTTTATGTAAATCGGGTAAAACGCCATTTTGAAGTGAGGTGCGCGACCGGGTGCGCGCACCTTGCAAGCTTTTCACAAAAAAAAGGTTTTTTTTGCCCGTCGGGGTTCTTGAGGGACCCCCTGAGAAATCCTAGGGGGCCAGGGAGTCTCTATCTTACCCCTTTCCACGATCTCCACTATAGTTTTTCACACTCTTATAAATCGAGGTGCGCGACCAGGTGTGCACACCACACCTCGCAACTGTTTCGTAAAAAAAAATGTTTTTTTAGGCCTTGGGGGTCCTTAATGGACACCCTGAGAAAACCTAGGGGGTCAAGGAGTCTCCACCTTGCCCCCTTTCCACGATCTCCACTATAGTTTTTCACACTCTTGTAAATCGAGGTGCGATCAAGGTGCGCACACCGCGCGATTTTTTGAAAAAAAAATAATGTTTTCTTTTGCCCTTGGGGGTCCCCCTGAGAAAACCTATGGGGCAGGGAGTCTCCACCCTGCCCCCTGTCCACGTTCTGCCCTTTTGTTCTCTACAATATGTTGACTCGCTCTGACAAAATGGCGGTCAACACTTCCTGATTTCCTCCGAATCGAATTTTGACAGACGTCAAACAGCAAATCAGAATTCTGCTCGCGCACAGGGGTGCGCGCACCCGTGCGTGCACCCGTGTGTGCTTTTAGATATATAATTGATTTCAACTTTAATTTTTTCAGCAACTACTGGAGGGATTTACATCCTTAAAAGAAAAGCGTAATCTGCGAACCGGACTCTACCTTTTTGCCAAATTTCTTATAATTCCATTCAGCCGTTCGAGCTGTAGCTGTGTCTAATCGTCCTATGGAAAATAACATGGGGAAAACACTTTTTAGGACCCCCTTTTATCTCAGCCCCCACTTGACGAATCCCCCCCAAACTTTCAGGGAAGGAGTGGAGCGGAGTGGGCCATCTTCTTTGAGAAATTCGCAAAGATTCGTCCACCGGCGCTAAAGTTATTCCCAATAGAATGTTGCGGATTTCCTATGGAAACTAGGTCCTAACTATAACTACCTACTGGCGACCGCCAGTAGGTAATATATAGATATATATATATATATATATATATATATATATATATATATATATATATATAACGATGAATTGCTGCCGGCCAGTAGTATATTGTTTTGTAGGATTTCGCTTTGATAGCATTTCTTATCTGTGACAGGCCTGTGAAACGCTCCAATTCACAGTGCACTGCTGATGCACTTAAGAGTGCGCATTTAGTAGTGTGTGAACTCGAGTTTCCCTACTTTATTTTTCCTTGCAATATTATATAGAGCGAACTTGACAACATGGCATGAGCATAATTTACATTACAGAAGAATACATTCATTTGTGGTAGGCACGGGGAGACAAAGCGAGTTGCCTGGAATCACAGGATGATGAGCTGATGCCGAGATTCGAACGTAGCTCCCCAGCTCTAAAGTTCGCAATTCTAGAACTTGTGGCGGGAGGTGTGTCTAAAAGTGTATGTCGGTGCTGGCCATCAATGAGAGAGACCTGTGCATTTTTCAAATCGGTGGTGAAAAAATATGAGTATGTTGCTGGGGATGTGGGCCGCCGTGCCACCAATGTACTTACCGGGGGAGGGTAAACACCCATTATTCCGCAACTTTCTTTCCGCATAACATCACTACGCATACTTTCATTACGAAAGTACCATGACTCTGCAATGCCATTATAACGCATGGCATTACCTTATATATATTTTTACCACGCATACATTTACAACGAAATTCGTTGTAAATGCATGAATGGTAAAAGCATGTTTTTTTAAATGTTTGGATAAGGTACGTATGGGTATAGGGGTATATGTTTTGGGGTACTGAGGTACATGTTTTGGGGTGTTTGGGTATTTTAAGGGTTCAGATATAGTTTTGGGTTATGGGGTACAGGGGTAGTTTTAGGGTTTGGGGATAGGTATGGATTTTGGGGTACAGGGGTATTTTTAGGGTTCAGGGCTAGGTTTGGGATTTGGGGTATAGGGGTATTTTTAGGGTTCAGGGGTAGGTTTGGGTTTGGGGTACAGGAGTATTTTAAGGGTTCAGGGCTAGGTTTGGGTTTTGGGGTACAGGGGTATTTTTAGGGTTCAGGGGTAGGTGTGGGTTTTGGGGTACAGGGGTATTTTAGGCGTTCAGGGCTAGGTTTGGGTTTGGGGTACAGGGGTATTTTAGGGTTAGGTTTGGGTTTTGGGGTACAGGGGTATTTTTAGGGTTCAGGGCTAGGTTTGGGTTTGGGGTACAGGGGTATTTTTAGGGTTCAGGGGTAAGTTTGGGTTTTGAGGTACAGGGGTATTTATAGAGTTCAGGGCTAGGTTTGGGTTTTGGGGTACAGGGGTATTTTTAGGGTTTAGGGATAACTTTGGGTTTTGGGGTACAGGGTATATTTATAGGGTTAAAATGGGTTAGTGTTTAAGGGTGTTGGGGTATTTTAAGGAGTAAGGGTGGGTTATGATTATGGGGTGCAGGGGTATTTAAAGGGAGCAGGGTGGGATTAGCACACGATATGAGACATGGCATGAAGGGCGGAACGTACCACACGCCCCCAGCGTTTGTCACACCCCCAGCACAAGCCCATAGCACAACGCAGACACGCCCACAAGGGACTACTTTGCTGGCACGGTTCTTTTACCTTTTAAATGTATATGGTGGGCGTCTGCATAGCCTATGTCCTTCTGCTGCAACTGGCCTTTCCAACGCTGTACTGGGTGTTGTGATTGGTGCTGTGGTTCCTAAGATTACCTGCCTCAAAGGTTTGGGCTCTCTCTTTATTATATTAGTACTAGCGACCCGTCCCAAAGTTCTCCGGGTATGAATTGCTGCCGGCCAGTAGTATATTGTTTTTGTAGGATTTCGTTTTGATAGCATTTCTTATCTGTGACAGGCCTGTGAAACGCTCCGATTCACAGTGCACTGCTGATGCACTTAAGAGTGCGTGTTCAGTAGTGTGTGAACTCGAGTTTCCCTACTTTATTTTTCCTTGCAAGATTATATAGCGCGAACTCGACAACATGGCATGAGCACAATTTACATTACAGAAGAACACATTCATTTGTTGTAGGCACGGGGAGACAAAGCGATTTGCCTGGAATCACAGGATGTTGAGCTGATGCCGAGATTCGAACGTAGCTCCCCAGCTTTAAAGTTCGCAATTCTAGAACTTGTGGCGGGGGGTGTGTCTAAAAGTGTATGTTGGTGCTGGCCATCAATGAGAGAGACCTGTGCATTTTTCAAATGTGTGGTGAAAAAATATGAGTAGGTTGCTGGAGATGTGGGCCGCCGTGCCACCAATGTACTTACCCGGGGAGGGTAAACACCCATTATTCCGCAACTTTCTTTCCGCATACCATCACTCCGCATACTTTCATTACGAAAGTACCATGATTCCGCAATGCCACTATAACGCATGGCATTACATTTGATATGCTTTTACCACGCATACATTTGCAACGTAATTCGTTGTAAATGCATGAATGGTAAAAGCATGTTTTTTTTAATGTTTGGATAAGGTAAGTATGGGTATAGGGGTATATGTGTTGGGGTACTGAGGTATATGTTTTGGGGTGTTTGGGTATTTTAAGGGTTCAGATATAGTTTTGGGTTATGGGGTACAGGTGTAGTTTTAGGGTTTAGGGATAGGTATGGGTTTTGGGGTACAGAGGTATTTTTAGGGTTCAGGGCTAGGTTTAGGTTTTGGGGTATAGGGGTATTTTTAGGGTTTAGGGGTAGGTTTGGGTTTTGGGGTACAGGGGTATTTTTAGGGTTCAGGGGTAGGTTTGTGTTTTGGGGTACAGGGGTATTTTAAGGGTTCAGGGCTAGGTTTGGGTTTTGGGGTACAAGGGTATTTTAGGGTTCAGGGGTCGGTTTGGGTTTTGGGGTACAGTGGTATTTTTAGGGATCAGGGCTAGGTTTGTGTTTTGGGGCACAGGGGTATTTTTAGGGTTCAGGGGTAGGTTTGGGTTTTGAGGTACAGGGGTATTTATAAGGTTCAGGGCTAAGTTTGGGTTTTGGGGTACAGGGTATATTTATAGGGTTAAGATGGGTTAGTGTTTAAGGGTGTTGGGGTATTTTAAGGAGTAAGGGTGGGTTATGATTATGGGGTGCAGGGGTATTTAAAGGGAGCAGGGTGGGATTAGCACACATTATGAGACATGGCATGAAGGGCGGAATGTACCACACGCCCCCAGTGTTTGTCACGCCCCCAGCACACGCCCACAGCACAACACCGACACGCCCACAAGGGACTACTTTGCTGGCACGGTTTACCTTTTAAATGTATATGGTGGGCGTCTGCATAGCCTATGTCCTTCTGCTGCAACTGGCCATTCCAGCGCTGTATTGGGTGTTGTGATTGGTGCTGTAGTTCCTGAGATTACCCGCCTCAAAGGTTTGGGCTCTCTCTTTATTATATTAGTATAGATAGATATAGATATAGATAGATATAGATCTATATATGTATATATATATATACTAGCAGCCCGTCCCGACATTGTCCGGGTATGAATTGCTGCCCGACAGTAGTATATTGTTTTGTAGGGTTTCGTTTTGATAGCATTTCTTATTTGTGACAGGCCTGTGAAACACTCGAATTCACAGAGCACTGCTGATGCACTTAAGAGTGCGCTTTCAGTAGTGTGTGAACTCGAGTTTCCCTGCTTTATTTTTCCTTGCAATATTATATAGCGCGAACTCGACAACATGGCATGAGCACAATTTACATTACAGAAGAACACATTCATTTGTGGTAGGCACGGGGAGACAACGCGATTTGCCTGGAATCACAGGATGTTGAGCTGATGCCGAGATTCGAACGTAGCTCCCCAACTCTAAAGTTCGCAATTCTCGAACTTGTGGCGGGAGGTGTGTCTAAAAGTGTATGTCGGTGCTGGCCATCAATGAGAGAGACCTGTGCATTTTTCAAATCGGTGGTGAAAACATATGAGTATGTTGCTTTCCGCATACCATCACTCCGCATACTTTCATTCCGAAAGTACCATGACTCCGCAATGCCATTATAACGCATGGCATTACATTTCATATGCTTTTACCACGCATACATTTACAACGAAAATCGTTGTAAATGCATGAATGGTAAAATCATGTTTTTTTTAATGTTTGGAAAAGGTAAGTATGGGTATAGGGGTATATGATTTGGGGTACTGAGGTATATGTTTTGGGGTGTTTGGGTATTTAAGGGTTCAGATATAGTTTTGGGTTATGGGGTACAGGGGTAGTTTTAGGGTTTAGGGCTAGGTATGGGTTTTGGGGTACAGGGGTATGTTTAGGGTTCAGGGCTAGGTTTGGGTTTTGGGGTATATGGGTATTTTTAGGGTTCATGGGTAGGTTTGGGTTTTGGGGTACAGGGTTATTTTTAGGGTTCAGGGCTAGGTTTGGGTTTTGGGGTACAGGGGTATTTTTAGGGTTCAGGACTAGGTTTGAGTGTTGGGATACAGGGGTATTTTAGGGTTCAGGGGTAGGTTTGGGTTTTGGGGTACAGGGTTATTTTTAGGGTTCAGGGCTAGGTTTGTGTTTTGGGGTACAGGGGTATTTTTGGGGTTCAGGTGTAGGTTTGTGTTTTGGGGTACAGGGGTATTTTAAGGGTTCAGGGCTAGGTTTGGGTTTTGGGGTACAGGGCTATTTTAGGTTTCAGGGGTAGGTTTGGGTTTTGGGGTACAGGGGTATTTTTAGGGTTCAGTGGTAGGTTTGGGTTTTGAGGTACAGGGGTATTTATAGGGTTCAGGGCTAGGTTTGGGTTTTGGGGTACAGGGTATATTTATAGGGTTAAGAGGGGTTAGTGTTTAAGGGTGTTTGGATATTTTAAGGAGTAAGGGAGTGTTATGATTATGGGGTGCAGGGGTATTTCAAGGGAGCAGGGTGGGATTAGTTTTTAGGGTGTGAAGGGTAATAAAATGAAATAATAAATAAAAATAATATAAAAAATGCAATTTAAAAGAATAAGGGCCAGATGTAGGTCGCCAATTACCGGTCGGTAACCGCCGAAAATCGGTAATTTTGGCCGTTACCGACCGGTAACCATGAAATGAGATGTAGGATCCCATTTTTTACAGACTCGGAAAATATGAGTCGGAATAATTTCGACTCGGTAAATATGAGTCGGAATATTTCGGACTCGGTAAATAAGAGTCGGTTTTTTACCGAAGCGGAATTTTCCGAATACATATTTATCGAATTCATATTTACCGATTCGGTAAATAAGAAACGGTAAAATAATGGCCATGGAGATGTAGGTAACCCAAAAAATACTGAATTCACAGAAAATTGTTATTTATGAGTCGGTATTTACCATGGAATGAATGCAGGTGGTAACCAGGTGAAGGCTATAAATAGAGACCCAAAATGCAACAGTGTAAGCAGAATGGTGGCTTTCTACGTCATTGCAAGGCGGCAGAGACTGCAGGCAGAAGAAGAGAGGGAATGGCAAAGGGGGGAACAAGTGTACAGCCAGAGGATAACACTTTTCCAATTGACAGAGCCTAAAATACTCCAGAGGTATAGGCTACATCCCCAAACCATCCAGGACCTGATCAGGGACCTACACCCAGTCCTGGAGCACCCAACACCCAGGGCCCACGCCATCCCACCCCATGTGCAGGTCCTGTGTAGCTTACACCTACTTGCCTCTGGGAGCTACCAGAGTGTGATAGCTGCAGCGGGCGGTGTGTCCCAGAGCTGCCTGTCCCGCTTCTTCAGGAGGTTCCTTGACGCCATGATGCAGAGGATGGAGCATTATATAATCATTCCCGACACACCTGCGGAACTTGCTAAGACCAAGACTGATTTCTATCAACTGGCACACTTCCCCCACGTGATAGGCTGCATAGTTGGCACCCACTTACCACTCTGTCCATCTGCAGCCACAGAACACATATACAGGAAACGGAGGTCTACGCACTCCATTAATGTGCAGGTCATATGCAACGCCGGCAACATCATCACAGACATAGTTGCGAAATTCCCAGGGAGTACCCATGATTCGTACATATTCCAGAATAGTGGGATATACACACGCCTAGTTGCTGGAGAATTTGGAAACGGATACCTGCTAGGTAAATGAAATTGACACACCCTGACACAAAGAGTAGATTAATGTATCATGTTCATGCAACTAATGTCAATATTTCCCCCCCTAGGCGACAGTGCATATGCCCTGCGGTCCTTTGTGCTCACCCCCTACCTCAACCCATCCACCAGGAGTGAAAGGCGGTACAATGTGAGTCACAGATCCACACGCAACGTTGTGGAGTGCACATTTGGACTCCTGAAGAGCAGGTTTCGCTGCCTCCACAAGAGTGGAGGGGCACGCCATTACACTCCAATCCTGTGCTGCAAAATCATAGCTACCTGTGCCATGTTACACAATCTTGCCACCAAGGAAGGCACAGAGGTGGAGATCACACATCATGAGGGCATTGACGATGACACTGAACAGGCAGAGCCCCATGCTACAGTAGGAGCACCAGCTACAGATGGGAGACTGAGACGGGCTGAGATCACACAGCAATATTTCTGAGTGAGTAATGAGACACAGACAGGCAAAGATCATGATGTATGTAGTTTAATTTTCACTACGCAAGTGCTTTGATACCACACAATGGTCACACGAAATTTCTATGTCCATGACTGGTTGGTTACAGTTAGCACCACAGTAACCTTTCCTTTGGGTGGAGGGGATAGTAAATGTTTACGTCCGCGGATTACAGGGTGGGACTGCTGGGGCTGTGTGTCATGGCTTTCTGTGTGGGCTGTGTCTGTTGCATGACGCCTGCCGCTCCTGCGTATTCCTGGTACAGGAGTGCTTGCGCCACTCCTGCTGGTGGATTCCTCACTGTCAGCCACACATGTTTCGCCACGAGTGGCTGTCTGTTGTAAGAGCATGAGCTCGATGGCAGAGGTCACTCTGCCCATGCCCACGGATAAATTGGTGTAGCACTGAACAATAGCATCCTGCATCGCTACTGACTGTCTGCACAGCAGGGAGGTTGCAGTAGCAAATCTGTCTGCAGTAGCAAATTTTGTCTGCTGCCGCACATACACTCGAGCCCTGCGCCTCTCCAGGTGGTCCCTGTCCAACTTGTCGCACAGGACAGTCATGCACTGGGTCATGTCTGTCATGCCATTTGCCAGCGACTGCATGCTCTCGACATGTTTTCTATGCCCTTGTCTATGTTGTCCAGCTTGTTGTTGGTGCTGCGTGCCTGCCTCTGAACTCCCATCATTGCTTTTGCCTGCAGGCACTGGACCTTGACCATGGTGGCCTCCAGACCGCACAACACCCCCTGATCGTTACACCCTTCAGCCCTCTCCCGTGACCTTCATCCTCAGACATTGGCCCACACAGCTCTAGGAGTGGGCTGCTGCTCAGCGTTGGCTGACTCTGGTGGATTGCTTGCCATTCCACCCTCATCCTCTTCCTCCTCAGATGTCTCTAGTATGCGGGGAGGGGGCACATCCAGCCGCCTTGCCCTTTCTCGCACAGGTGACGGACTTGTTGGTGTGGGGGACTGTGCAGCTGCTCCTAACTCCTGACTCCCAAACAGTAGAGGAGACAGAGGCTGTGGTGTGGTTGTGTCCTCGGGTGTCTTGGCTGCCTGCTCTGTGTCATTTCCTCCATGTACTGTGCTGGGGTCAGCTTCCTCTCTCCTTTTCTCCCTTTCAGTTGCTGTGCTGCGCGATGACTCTCCTGTGGACTGACATGGACATTGTGTCAGTGGAGTACTTCACCTGTGTCTCTTGAATAAATCACACTTATGTCACACATTTGCCTGTCCCTCATTTGCTTATGCTACATGTGTGTCGCATCCCTTGCTGTGTGGTATGCTGACTGCATTGAGGTATCTACCTATGACTACGTCTCCCATGATGCATTGCTGGCCATTAGCTATACCTGTTCTGGAGTATGATGTGGGCACACAGAGTGGGGAAGGGAATAGGAAAATGGGTTCATGATGATGTACATGCATCTTACCTTGTTTCCTTGCAGCTCTTGCAGAGCTGTCAGCGTCACCAATGCCATGGATGCATTCAGGCTCAAGGGTGGATTCGACCAGCTCCTCTATGTCGGTGAGTCGTGGTGCTCGGATTCTGCCTCCCCCTGTTGCTGCAGCTTCTTTACGGTGGGCAGCTAGTTTCTTTTTTGTTATTATGCGAAGGTCATACCACCTTTTTTTCAAATCGTCAATTTCACGGTGGGTGACATCAATGGCATTTACCTTTGTCTGTATTTCAATCCAGGTGGTGCGCTTGATTGACTCTGCAACATGCAGAGATTGTTTCCCAAAAATCTAGCTGTAATTTTTCCCAACCTCAGCAACAAGCACCTGCAGTTCTTCAGGGCTGAATTTCAATTTTCTTCTGCGCTCTGCTGCATCCCTCTGTCCATCCTGACTCTCCATGGTGCTGTTCAGCTTAGCTCAGGGAAGCCTGCTCCTAAGTCTGTCCTCCTGCTCTCCTGACTGTTGGTTTCTGCACCTGCATGGGTGTGGCCACTCCCAGGTACTGGAGAGGGGTGCTTGATTCTGATTGTTTGATTCCCCTGTACCTTTGTTTTTGGGTGTGGTTGGTGTTTCTGATTGGTTCACAGGCTCACATGTTTGTCAGTTTCAAATTTCGGAATCGGTATTTACCGATTCGTTATTTTCCGAATTGGAGAATTCCGATTTGGTAATACTCATTCATTCCTATGGGCCGTGTGGCCCATTGGAATGCATGTGTTTTACCGAATCGGTAAATACCGATTTCAGATACCGAGTGATTCCGATTCAGTAACTTTTACCTATTTTTTTCCTACATCTCATTTTCCGATTCTGACATACCGATTCGGTATGAGTCTGTACTTTAGAATCGGTAAAATGAAATTACCTACATCTGGCCCTAAATGTTTTAATTAAATTAAAAAAATGTGTGTATATATATATATATATATATATATATATATATATATCAATTCGAAAGGCAGCACGAAACGCGTCGGGAGCAGAACTTTCATTTATGTGAGCCATCGTGTTTTGGAGGCATACAGCACCACTGAATAAATTTGTCAGCCAATCTATATTCCAAGTGTGGGCTCTTACCTCAGCAGGCACTTCCTTTCGAATTGATGTTAGCGGTTCCGCCTGGACCGCGGTGAGGAGCCCTGCTGCTTTGCAGACCTGCTGCAGTGTCAACCGGCGCTGCGGAGAAGGCACTGGAATCTGCATTTGGTGGAGTAAGCTGATGGTGCTAAGAAAGCGGAGGCTTCACAACTCACTGGAGTATCAACAATTTAAGAAAAGTGTGTGAGACGGCGCGCAACCCACTGGGGTAAGATGAAGACACTGCAAGGACCAGAATGCCACTTGTTGTGGTGACGCCCACTGAGGCGGGGCCCCGTTGTATCCAGGTGCTTCAAAATAAGGCGAAGCCGTCCCACTTGAACTTAAAGACTGCATACCATGATTAAGTGCAGGCAGCACGAAACGCGTCGGGAGCAGAACTTTCATTTATGTGAGCCATCGTGTTTTGGAGGCATACAGCACCACTGAATAAATTTGTCAGCCAATCTATATTCCAAGTGTGGGCTCTTACCTCAGCAGGCACTTCCTTTCGAATTGATATATATATATCTATATATATATATATATATATATATATATATATATATATATATATATATATATATATATATATATATATATATATTTTACCTACTGGCGGTCGCCAGTAGGTAGTTATAGTTAGGATTATTTTCAATAGTAAATCGCAACATTCTATTGGGAAATAACTTTGGCGCTGGTTGAGGAATCTGCCTGAAAATGTCCTCAAATTTGCCTCGCGTCGCTCTGGTCTTTCCCTGAAAGTTTGGGGGAGATTCGTCAAGCGGGGGCCGAGATAAAAGGGGGTCCCAAAACGTGTTATCCCCATGTTAATTTCCATAGGGCGGTCGACCTCACTCTTAGCCCGAACGGCTGAATGGATTTCCACCAAACTTGGCAAAATTGTAGGGACTGGTAGCCCGATGTGCCTTTGCTATGTCTCAAGATATGTGCTCCTGTGGATTTTGAGTAACTTAGGTTCAAAAAAATATATATATCTATAAGCGCGCCCCGGTACGCGCACCGGGGCGCTAACCTGCGCGCTACGCGAGTTCGCGCGCGGAAAGCTGATTGGCTCTCGGGTGTCTTTCAACATTCCAAACAGTCCGGAGCGGCCGCCATCTTGTGACTCGGTAGGATCGAGACACAAGAGGTGGCAAAAACAAAGGGGGAAATGACCATAAGGGGGCAGAGTAGACCCCCCTGACCCCCTAGGTTTGATGTGGGGGCTATAAAAGGGCCCGCGTTTTTTTTTTTGATTTGCGCGGGGGAGCGCCCGGTACGCGCACCAGGGAGCGGACCGGGGAGCGTACCATGGGGAAAAAAAGAATGTCATAGTTTTTAAAAAATGTAGCCTTTTTTTATAATTTGGAGGTAGTTCTAAAAAGAACTGTTTTTTTCTTCTTTTTGTTGTTTTATATTTTTTTATGTTTTTTGGAACATTTTGAACTTTTTTTGGCTTTTATGAACTATTTTATATTTGTTTTTGTTATTTTTATGGGGAGAAACAAAAAACAGGGAATTGAAAACGGCTCAACTGGAGCAAAAAAAAATCAGGAAAAAATTATGGATTTTTGGGGCATTTGTGGTTGTCAACAGCAAGGTTGATGAGCGTTATGCTTTGCTCACCATAGGTGATGGTCTTACCACAAAAAATACAAGTGATCTTGTATTGCCCAAACTTTGGTTGAATGTTTGGGACCATCTCCCTTGTCTCTGGTCCCGATGGAGTGGGTTGCTTTCTTTTGGAGGTGCTGGGTGAAGATTGGGGAGGGTTACTGGCCAGTTCTCTCACCTCTGCGGCATTATAGTTGTTGGGATGCTTGCGCTGCATGTGCCGAATCATGGTGTTATTGCCAAATGAA
This sequence comes from Lissotriton vulgaris, assembly GCF_964263255.1. Lineage (NCBI taxonomy): Eukaryota > Metazoa > Chordata > Amphibia > Caudata > Salamandridae > Lissotriton > Lissotriton vulgaris. The sequence goes on along the minus strand of NW_028251835.1, from coordinate 16,178 downwards.
TATTTCTCATTAGGGTTCCCCCTTGAAAGTTCAATGCCACAGATTTGGCAATTCACCTTTGGCGCATTCACTTTCTTTTTGCCCTCTGGGCTGGAAAAAAACTCCCATACAATGTGCTGCTTTGGCCTTTATGGGGTATTGTCTTCTGGCAGCCACCTCCTCCCCTCCTCCTCCTCCTCCTCCTCCTCCTCCTCTTCTTCTTGACCACCAATGTGATGTTGTGGTGGTCCTCTTGGTGGTGGTGGTGGTGGTGGTGCAGATGCTCCAGCTGCTGCTGCTACTGTAGCCATTTTAAAGTACAAAATATTACTCAAAGATCTCCAAACAGGTCTTCCTCAGTCAAAGGACAAAGTCAGAATAAGGAAAAAAGGTGGGGTCTTTCATCATTTGGAAAAAAAACTGTCCTGAACCAATGAAAAGTGTTATTTTCAGGTCACATGACCCGGGCTTTCATCATTTGGAAACCAAAACTGTACTGCACCAATAAAAAGTGTTATTTTCAGGTCACATGACCCGATGCGCTTACGCGACGCGCCCCCGGGCGCGCCCTGTGGCGCGTCACGTAAGTGCGTTGGATGCTTATGTTGCGCGATCGTATTCGCTCGAGTGCTTCCGGGTGCGCTTACGCCGTGCGTATCACGCGGACGCGGCTACGCGATACGTCACGATGATGTTTTCGTTCGCGGCAATAGCGCTAACGGGACGCTCACCGGTGCACGCCCCGGGGCGCGCCAGAAAACTGCGCTTTCCGGTGCGCTCACCGGGTCGCGCACCGGGAGCGCACCAGGGCAAAAAAAATAAATAAATAAATAAAAAAATATATATAAATATATATAGTATTATATAAATATAGGATTCATTATAAAAAAATATTACATTTCATAGGTTTGAGGCCCTATATATAGTTAGGAATTAGCATTTAAAAAACCTATGAAATTCACTGAAAAAACCATAGGTTTCACACCAGTTATAGTTAGAAATTAGCATTTAAAAAACCTATTAAATTCACTGAAAAAAACATCGGTTTCACACCAGTTATAGTTAGCTGGAAATTTTACTGACATAAAACCATAGAAATTCCAACGTTATAGTTAGTTGGACTCACTATAACAAGCGCGCCTGCAATGCACTGCTGATGACGTCACATATTACATCACTCATGACATCGTCAGTGACATCACTCATGACATCACTTATGACACCATCCTTGTGACAGAGTGGCAGACCTCTTTTTAGTGTAATGTAACCCTTGAAACACATATTTAAAAATAGAAACTAACATTTTCAAAAAAATGGAGATACCCATACCAGTTACAACAACCAATTCAGTAATTCCCCCATCTATATACACATCCACTTATTCACCAACAGTTCTATATAGTCACTCATACATATACTCACTCATCATATGTAGTGATACATCTATACATCCTGTTATACACCGACAGTCATCCAAAAGTTACTCACACACATACTCACACATGCAGATAAACTATTGAACATCCATTTATTTGCATATACAACTATACACACACTACCTCCTTACTTCTAAGGAAACTTACACATACTTACTCTCTTAAACAATCACTTATAGAAACCAATACTTATTTAAACAGGAACTCTTACAATCTCTTACTCTCACATATACTCACATATATACATCAAAACTCACATACACTAGATTAAAATATATGTCATTACTAATAAAGACAATAGTGAGACAGTCATTCACTCACTAACACACACATATACACACTCATCCACCCATACAGTCCTGCACATATGCTGTCTTAAAAACACATACAAACAGTGAGTCAGTTACCAACCCATGCAGCCACTTATACACAAAGTGAAACACTGATACATATATTTCAATATTTAAAAGTTACTCGCTAATATATGTATTCAATAAGATACACATAATAAGGCAGTTAACCAATCATTTTTTTAAAAAAAAACATCCATTTACACACTTATTTAACCATTTATTCTTCCATCAACCTTTACAAATACATATATAAAACATATTGATTTTTCAGAAAGACACACATTCACTGGCTGGTGTCATCAGTTATGTCATGAGTGATGTCACTGACGTTGTCATGAGTGATGTAATATGTGACGTCATCAGCAGTGCATTGCAGGCGCGCTTGTTATACTGAGTCCAACTAAGTATAACGTTGGAATTTCTATGGTTTTATGTCAGTAAAATTTCCAGCTAACTATAACTGGTGTGAAACCTATGGTTTTTTCTGTGAATATAGATATATATAAAGATATATACATATCCAAAGCTAGCAGTCGCTTTTTACCCCTGCCACTTCCAGCGGCGGGCCCCGACGGGATAGCGATTTCCAACAAATGCCAAAACTTATCCTGGCCAACTTTTGCAGAAAAACGAGCTTTATTCAGGCTCCACTCGACGCGTTTCGAGGATTCAACCTCTTGTTCACGCGTCGAGTGGAGCCTGAATAAAGCTCGTTATTCTGCAAAAGTTGGCCCGGACAATCCTCTTCTTACTGGATATCAGGATAAGTTTTGGTATATATACATATATATATATATATTACCTACTGGTGACAGCCAGTAGGTATATATAGTTAGGACCTAGTTACCATAGGAAATGCCGAACATTCTATTGGGAATAAGCATGGGCAAATTTTGCAAATCCGCGGATTTGCGGATTTGCGAATTCGCGATCCGCAAAATTCACGAATTTGTGCGAATTTGCAGATTTTTTTTTTGCGTGTTCGCGAGGTTTTTTGCGTGTTCGCGGGGTTTTTTGCGTGTTCGCGGGGATTTTTGCGTCTTCGCGAGCCGCTTGCATAGCGAAGTTACCCATGCAGTCGTTTATGGGAGAGATAGATAGATAGATAGATAGATAGATAGATAGATAGATAGATAGATAGATAGATAGATAGAGAGAGAAAGAGAGGGAAAGAGAGAGGGAGAGAGAGAACCAGAGAAAGAAAGAGAGGCCGGATCTCTGAAGGGACAGATTCCTGAGTTGCCCCTACAGAACATACAGCTTTTTATTTTTAGCAAAATGCATATGAAAATTGTGCTGTAAAGGTCTCTTTTAGTTTAACCCCTCCTGACAACTCAAAATGGGTGTATTTGCCATCCTCTCCCTTCTTCCAGTTTTTTATATCTGTAAGTGCTTCCTGATGAGGTTTAATTCCTTGGACAGGTGCCTCGTTGCCTACTTGTAACTATTCTCTGACCCTGCTTCAAGGGTCAGAGCAGGGTCAGAGAATAGTTGCAAGTAGGCAACGAGGCGCCAGGAAGCAATTAGCAGCAGGTGTCCAAGTTGAAGTTAATTTGTTTGTAACCCTTTTGTAAAAGGTTACAAAGAAAGTAGGTTCAACTTTTGCACCTACTGCTGTAACCCTTGCTTGGCTGAAAACTCGTCCCCGCTGATTCGCGGATTTTACAGCGATTTTGCGAGATTCGCGGACCGCGAAATCGCGGAAAATCCGCAAATTCGCCCGCGAAACGGATTTTACGCCCACCATTAATTGGGAATAACTTTGGCGCCAATTGAGGGATCTGCCTGTTATTTTCCTTACATTTGCCTCGCTGCGCTTCGCTCCTTCCATGAAAGTTTCGGGGGGATAAGTCAAGCTGGGGCCGAGATAAAAGGGGGGTCCCAAAACGTGTTTCACCCATGTTAATTTCCATAGGGACATTCTGACAAGGCTACAGCTCGAACGGCTGAACAGAATTACACCAGATTTGGCAAAATGGTAGGGACTGGTATGGAGCAGTGCCTTTTGTATGTTTGGTGTAAATACCTTCAGTAGTTTATGAGAAAATTGAATGTGAAATTGAGTACAATGCAATTTTCCATAGGACCTTTAGACACAGCTACAGCCTGAACGGCTGAATGGAATTACTGCAAACTTGGCAAAATGGTAGAACCTGGTATGCAGAAGTGCCTTTTATATATTTGGTGAAAATCCCTTCAGTAATTGTTGAGAAAATCGACTTTTTTCAAATTATATATCTATAGGCGGGACACGGTGCGCGCACAGGCGCGCACCGTCCTTGCACTGTCCTTGCACGTGCGCGGACCTTAGCGTGCGCGAGCTGCATGCTGATTGGCTGCCAATGTCTGTCAACACTCCAAAACAGAAATTGTTGGCAGCCTCGGTAGACTGAGGCACAGGAAAGCAGAAAAACAAACGTGTAGAACTCAAAAGGGGGGCAGGGTAGAAGTACCCTGACCCCCTAGACCTGCTCAGGGGGTCCCACAAGGACCCCCCAGGCCCCCAAAACATTTTTTTTGGGACAAATCGTGGGGTGGGGCCTGGGGGGTCCTTGTGGGACCCCCTGAGCAGGCCTAGGGGGTCAGGGTGCTTCTACCCTGTCCCCTTTGCGTGTTTTGCACCTTTGTTTCACTGCTTTCTTGTGCCTTGGTTCTACTGAGTCACAAGATGGCTGCCAGCACTTCCTGGTTAGGAGTGTTGACAGACAGTGGCAGCCAATCAGCATGCCTTTCACAGGAGAGCGGCATGCTCATTGGCTGTCAACACTTCTAACCAGGAAGTGTTGGCATTCATCTTATGCTAGGTAGACCGAGGCACAAATGAAGCAGAAAAACAAACGTGTAGAACGCAAAAAGGGGGCAGGGTAGAAACACCCTGACCCCCTAGGGCTGCTCAGGTGGTCCCAGAAGGATATTTACATATTTAAACGTTATCCGCTAATAGAATTAGCATTTAGAAAACCTTTGAAATTTATTGAAAAAACTATAGGTTTCACGCCTGACATAGTTAGGAATTATTATTTAAAAAGTGGTCCCAGTAGGATATTAACCCCTTCGATGCTCATGACGAGCTCAGCTCGTCATGAGGCACGGTTGAGTTGTGCTCATGACGAGCTGAGCTCGTCATGAACAATTGTAATTCAGGGAATGCAGCACAGGACGAAAATATCTCTAGCAGCCAAGGTGTTAACATATTTAAACGTTATCCGCTAATAGAACTAGCATTTAAAAAACCTTGCAAATTCACGTAAAAAACATAGGTTTCAGGTCATATATAGTTAAGAATTAGCATTTAAAAAACCTTGCAAATTCACTTAAAAAACCATAGGTTTCTAGTCATATATAGTTAGGAGTTAGCATTTAAAAAACCTTTGAAATTCACTGAAAAAAACATAGGTTTCAGGCCTTATATAGTTAGGAATTAGCATTTAAAAAACCATTGAAATTGCTCCTATATAGTTAGTTGTACTAACTATATTTCGCGCATCAGTGATGTCACTGACCATGTCATGAATGATGTAATATGTGACATCATCAGCAGTGGATTGCGGGTGCGCGTAATATAGTTAGTACAACTAACTATATAGGAGCAATTTCAATGCTAATTCCAACTATATAAGGCCTGAAACCTATGATTTTTTCAGTGAATTTCAAAGGTTTTTTAAATGCTAACTCCTAACTATATATGACCTGAAACCTATGTTTTTTTAAGTGAATATATATATATATATATTACCTACTGGTGGTCGCCAGTAGGTATATATAGTTAGGATTTTTTGGAATAGGGATTTCTGAAAATTCTATGTTGAATAACTTCGGCGTTGATGGACGTAATTGGCTGAAATTTTCAGGAAAATGGCACATTTTGTTTCTGAGCGTCCCCTGAAAGTTTGGGGGGGTTTCGTCAAGCGGGGGCCGAGAAAAAAGGGGGGTCCCAAAACGTGTTTTTAACATTGAGTTTTCCATAGGGCGGTTGGACTCACTTTTAGCTCGAACGGCTGAATGGATTTCCACAAAACTTGGCAAAATTGTAGGGACTGGTAGCCCGATGTGCCTTTGCTATGTCTCAAGATATATGCTCCAGTGGTTTTTACAAAAATTAACTTTGAAAAATATATATTGGGCTACATTGGGCTATATATATGTTAGAGCCCAAATGTAGCCCAATGTAGCCCAATGTAGCCCAAAGATGGCCACCAGAGACAAAAAAAACAAATGTATCCCAAATATCAGCCAGAAGTAGCCCAACTATAGCCCAGTGACAGAATGTCCCAGAGTGTTCTAAAGAACAACTAGAGCGCTAACAGTCTTACTTATGACAAAAGTATGGCACACCTGAAGTCATCTTGATTGGAATAAAGTGTTAACACTTAAAACATTTAATTATCAAAGGAAAAAAATGAGGGGTTTCATTTTGCCATAGAAATGTTATATATATATATATATATATATATATATATATATATATATATATATATATATATATATATATATATATATATATATATATATATATATATATATATATATATATATATATATATATATTACCTACTGGCGGTCGCCAGTAGGTATATATAGTTAGGATTTTTTTGAATAGGGATTTCTGAAAATTCTATGTTGAATAACTTTGGCGTTGATGGACGGAATTGGCTGAAATTTTCAGGAAAATGGCACATTTTGTTTCTGAGCGTCCCCTGAAAGTTTGGGGGGTTTCGTCAAGCAGGGGCCGAGAAAAAAGGGGTGTCCCAAAACGTGTTTTTAACATTGAGTTTTCCATAGGGCGGTTAGACTCACTTTTAGCTCGAGCGGCTGAATGGATTTCTATGAAACGTGGCAAAATTGTAGAGACTGTTTGCCCGATGTGCCTTTGCTAGGTCTCAAGATATGTGCTCCAGTGGATTTTGAGAAATTAACTTTCAAAAAAATATATATATCTGTGACAGCGTCCCGGTTAGCGCCCCGGTTCGCGTACCAGACGCGTAACGGAACTTCGCGAGGAGAAGCGGATTGGCTCTCCGGTGACTCTCAACATTCTAAACAGTCCGGAGTGGCCGCCATCTTGTCTCTCGGTAGGATCGAGAGACAAGAGGTGGAAATAAATGAAGGGGGAAATGATTGATAGGGGCAAGGTAGACCCCTCCTGACCCCCTAGGATTGATGTGGGGGCTATTAAAGGGCCCCGCGGGGCAAAAAAATAAAATATTTTTTTTTGATTTTTCGCGGTGGAAGCGCTACCCGGTACGCGAACCGGGTAGCTCACAGGTAGCATAACGGGAGTCCGCCATCTTGTGTTTCGGACGAATTTAGTCACAAGATGGAGGATAAACAATGTTGGGAATGGGTATAAGGGGGCACGGGAGACATATCCTGACCCCCTAGGTTTTCTGAGGGTGGCTGAGGAGGCCCATATATGTAAAAAAAAAAAACCTTTTTTTTCAAATTTTCGCACGGTTAGCGCCCGTTCCGCGCACCGGGTAGCGTTCCGGAAAGCGTAACAAGAGGAAAACCAAGGGAAATAGTAAAATAATATTTTAGAGTGCTTTCAGGTAGGGTAGCTCTGAATAGAGCTGTTGTGTTGTGTGGGTGATGTAAGTACCAACATGTAGGTACCGATGAAGAGTCAAAATTCAATGTACACCGTCTCCTCTGTAGATATTTTGTATGTTCTAATATGAGTTATTTAAATGTAAATGTGTGGAAAAGCACTTCATGCTTTAAAGCAATTGTATTTTTGAACTGATTGTTCTTTCCTCTTAGTCCTCCTCTTTGTTTTTTTTTCCCCACACTCTTCTTCAGCATGATAGTTGATAAATGTGTTCCCTCAAAAAATTTATATACATAAAAAAATTATATTAAATACATATAAAATATATTTTTCCTTTAAAAGAAGAATACATTTTACAGCTTTTGATATTTGCTATTAAAAAACCATTGAAATTCACCTAAAAAATCATAGGTTATAGACCATATATAGTTAGGAATTAGCATTTACAAAACCTTGAAAATTCACTGAAAAAACCATAGGTTATAGACCATATATAGTTAGGAATTAGCAATTACAAAACCTTATTTTACTCACACAAAACCATTGAAATTCGCATATATAGTTAGTTGCACTAACTATATATCGCGCACCCGCAATCCACTGCTGATCATGTCACATATTACATCATTCATGACATGGTCAGTGACATCACTGATGACATCACTGATGACATCTCAAATGACATCACTGATGACAACATCCAGTGACTGTATGTTTCTGTAAAGTTAAAATATGTCTTACATATTGAAGAATGAGTGGATGTATAAGTGTCTGGATGAAGGATTTAGTAGGTGCATGACTGACTGTATGAGTGAGTGATTAAATGTGTCTCACTGAGTGCATGGGTTAGTGACTAAACTGTCTTAATTTGTGCATCATTATGTCTGTTGTTCTGTAAACTGCTGCATGTGTTGATCAGTAGCTATATGAGTAACTATATGGGTTATTGATTGGTTGCCCAAGTATTTGTATGGGAGACTGAGTGTGTGTGTGGGTGGCTGGGAGGTGTATGACTCTGTGCATAGATGTGTGAGCAGTTGATTCACTAGATGTATGGGTTCAAAAGTGCATGTGGAAACAGCTGTATGGGCGGTTGACTGTGTGCATGAGTGTATTGGTGAGTGAATGGATATCTCAGTGCTACATGTCAAAGTAAGTACATATGTAAAACACAGTACATGTGAGAGTTGACATATATAAATAACTGTGCATAAGAGCCAGTGAATGTGTGAGTGGCTGTATGGATCATTGTGAACTTGTATCAGGGATTGTATAAGAGAGTAAATATGTGTTAGTATATGTTTGAATAAGTAAGGTGTGTATAACTGTATAGTTGAGGAAATGGAGGTGCGATTGATTCTTTGCATGACTGACTAGGTGTGTGAGTAACTCCATGGATGAGTGACAGTCTGTGAGTGTCTGTTTACACTGAGTGTATCTAAGGTTATATTAGAGTCTGAAGAGGTTCATCGTATTATCACATGAATGATGTCATCAGTGATGTGATCAGTAATGTCAAATGAAATGCCATCAGTGATGTCATCAGTGATGTCATTTGAGATGTCATCAGTGATGTCATCAGTGATGTCATTTGAGATGTCATCAGTGATGTCATTTGAGATGTCATCAGTGATGTCATCAGTGATGTCACTGACCATGTCATGAATGATGTAATATGTGACATGATCAGCAGTGGATTGCGGGTGCGCGATATATAGTTAGTGCAACTAACTATATATGCGAATTTCAATGGTTTTGTGTGAGTAAAATAAGGTTTTGTAAATGCTAATTCCTAACTATATATGGTCTATAACCTATGGTTTTTTCAGTGAATTTTCAAGGTTTTGTACATGCTAATTCCTAACTATATATGGTCTATAACCTATGTTTTTTTCAGTGAATATATATATATATATGTATATATATATATATATTATATATATATATAAATACACATATATACAAACATATATTTGATGTTTTAATAATGTACTTTTACAATGTATATGACTTTACCACACATGCATTTGCATTATAATGGCATGCGGGATGAAGTCATATGCGTTGTAAAAGTTTTAGAAATGATGTCTTTGCGGAGTAATAGTCCCCCGTTATAAAAATTGAGGATTGATGGTATGCGGGATGTTGGTTTGCGGAATATCATCACATATTCCCGGTGGAGGGATAGTCCCTTTCTTGCTATTTCCGTGGAGGCGGGCCTTGTATCCGGATGTGCGTGGCGCAAGGCCTGTGCGCAACAGAAGTGGAAAATCTCCAGTGTGAAGTTAAGGCGAGATTACATTTCCTGCACAATTGCCCCTGTTTGCGCTCCTTCCGGCCCTTGGGAATAGCGCCATGCCTGACCTCCATACAGTAAAGCAGGTGCACGTCACTGGGAGCGCGGGGCAAGCACACCCGGAGCTGGAATGTACAGAACCTTGGGAAGAAAAAAAAATGAAATATTGGGCACAACGCTCGTTTTTTTTTCGTAATCCCACACCCCGCACACGCCCACGCCCCCAGCACACGATATGAGACATGGCATGAAGGGCGGAACATACCACACGCCCCCAGTGTTTGTCACGCCCCCAGCACACGCCCACAGCACCACGCAGACACGCCCACAAGGGACTACTTTGCTGGCACGGTTCTTTTACCTTTTAAATGTATATGGGGGGAGTTTGCATATCCTATGTCTTTCTGCTGCAACTGCCCTTTCCAACGCTGTATTGGGTGTTGTGATTGGTGCTGTGGTTCCTGAGATTACCCGCCTCAAAGGTTTGGGCTCTTTCTTTATTATACTAGTATATATATATATATATATAATTCACTGAAAAAACCATGGGTTATAGACCATATATAGTTAGGAATTAGCATTTACAAAACCTTATTTTACTCACACAAAACCATTGAAATTCCATATATAGTTAGTTGCACTAACTATATATCGCGCACCCGCAATCCACTGCTGATGATGTCACATATTACATCATTCATGACATGGTCAGTGACATCACTGATGACATCACTGATGACAACTCAAATGACATCACTGACAAAATCACTGATAATATCATTCATGTGATAATACGATGAACCTCTTCAGACTCTAATATAACCTTAGATACAATCAGTGTAAACAGACACTCACAGATTGTCACTCATCCATGGAGTTACTCATACATCTAGTCAGTCATGCAAAGAATCAATCACACCTCCATTTCCTCAACTATACAGTTATACACACCTTACTAATTCAAACATATACTAACACATATTTACTCTCCTATACGATCCCTGATACAAGTTCACAATGATCCATACAGCCACTCACACATTCATTGGCTCTTATGCACGGTTATATATGTCAACTCTCACATGTACTGTGTTTTACATATGTACTTACTTTGACATGTTGCACTAAGATATCCATTCACTCACCAATACACTCATGCACACAGTCAACCGCCCATGCAGCTGTTTCCACATGCACTTTTGAACCCATACATCTAGTGAATCAACTGCTCACACATCTATGCACAGAGTCATACACCTCCCAGCCACTCACACACATACTCAGTCTCCCATACAAATACTTGGGCAAGCAATGAATATCCCATATAGTTACTCATATAGCTATTGATTAACACATTCAGCAGTTTACAGAACAACAGACATAATGATGCACAAATTAAGACAGTTTAGTCACTAACCCATGCACTCAGTGAGAAACATTTAATCACTCTCTCATACAGTCAGTCATGCACCTACTAAATTCTTCATCCAGACACTTATACATCCACTCATTCTTCAATATGTAAGACATATTTTAACTTTACAGAAACATACAGTCATTGGATAATGTCATCAGTGATGTCATTTGAGTTGTCATCAGTGATGTCATCAGTGATGTCACTGACCATGTCATGAATGATGTAATATGTGACATCATCATCAGTGGATTGCGGGTGCGCGATATATAGTTAGTGCAACTAACTATATATGGAATTTCAATGGTTTTGTGTGAGTAAAATAAGGTTTTGTAAATGCTAATTCCTAACTATATATGGTCTATAACCCATGGTTTTTTCAGTGAATTTTCAAGGTTTTGTAAATGCTAATTCCTAACTATATATGGTCTATAACCTATGTTTTTTTCAGTGAATATATATATATATATATATATATATATATATATATATATATATATATTCCATGTATAGTTAGTTGCACTAAATATATATCGCGCACCCGCAATCCACTGCTGATGATGTCACATATTACATCATTCATGACGTGGTCAGTGACATCACTGATGACATCACTGATGACATCTCAAATGACATCACTGATGACATCTCAAATGACATCACTGATGACATCACTGATATCTCATTTGACATTACTGATCACATCACTGATGATATCATTCATGTGATAATACGATGAACCTCTTCAGACTCTAATATAACCTTAGATACAATCAGTGTAAACAGACACTCACAGACTGTCACTCATCCATGGAGTTACTCACACACCTAGTCAGTCAATCAAAGAATCAATCACACCTCCATTTCCTCAACTATACAGTTATACAAACTTTACTTATTCAAACATATACTAACACATATTAACTCTCTTATGCAATCCCTGATACAAGTTCACAATGATCCATACAGCCACTCACACATTCACTGGCTCTTATGCACAGTTATTTATATATGTCAACTCTCACATGTACTGTGTTTTACATATGTACTTACTTTGACATGTAGCACTGAGTTATCCATTCACTCACCAATACACTCATGCACACAGTCAACCGCCCATACAGCTGTTTCCACATGCACTTTTGAAACCATACATCTAGTGAATCAACTGCTCACACATCTATGCACAGAGTCATACACCTCCCAGCCACCCACACACACACTCAGTCTCCCATACAAATACTTGGGCAACCAATCAATAACCCATATAGTTACTCATATAGCTACTTATCAACACATGCAACAGTTTACAGAACAACAGACATAATGATGCACAAATTAAGACAGTTTAGTCACTAACCCATGCACTCAGTGAGACACATTTAATCACTCACTCATACAGTCAGTCATGCACCTACTAAATCCTTCATCCAGACACTTATACATCCACTCATTCTTCAATATGTAAGACATATTTTAACTTTACAGAAACATACAGTCACTGGATGTTGTCATCAGTGATGTCATCAGTGATGTCATTTGAGATGTCATCAGTGATGTCACTGACCATGTCATGAATGATGTAATATGTGACATCATCAGCAGTGGATTGCGGGTGCGCGATATATAGTTAGTGCAACTAACTATATATGGAATTTCAATGGTTTTGTGTGAGTAAAATAAGGTTTTGTAAATGCGAATTCCTAACTATATATGGTCTATAGCCTATGGTTTTTTCAGTGAATATATATATATACATACATATATAAACATATATCATCTGTATATCTATATAAATACAAACATAAATGCATGCATACATATACTTATATGCATTTTAGGGTTGTTAGGGCGTTTTCGTGTGTATTATGTTGCTTTTTTAGGGCTTTTGGGTCAATTAAGTAGGGTTCCCGGAGCCTAGGGCTGAGGGGCCGGTTCAATTTCGTGCGTATTGGTGTTGGCAAGGTTTTGAGTGATTTTGGCGGTTTTTGGTCGAGATTTGGCCGTTATATGGCTTTTTTTTGTGTTTGCGGGGGGCGCGTATTCGGGTTGAAATTCGTCCCCGTTCCAGTGGATGGATTGGGCTGATTTTTGGTGAGATGTTAGGGAATCGCTGGAACTAGTGTCCAGCCAAGTTTGAAGTGGATCGGAGCAGTGGAAGTGCTTTAAAGAGCAATTTGTGTGCGGAGTAGCGAATTGTCATGTTATTCAATGGGAGTTTTTGGTGCGCATGGAGAAGGTGAATTTGGGGTGTTCCAGTTGCGCTAGAGGGACGGGGCTTGGGTGAGCTGTAGGGAGAGTGAATCGGCAGGTGTGCCGAATTTTTGGGATTTGTTGGCCGAAGGGAAGGGTGTGCTTGGGCAAAGTCGATTTGGTGAAAACGGTGCGTTATTTACATGAAAGTTGAAAAAACACTAATAAAAGCAAAGCTAAAAAGCCACCTCATTACAAACAGAATGGCTTTAACTTAAACGAGGGCGAGATCTATTGCATTTTCAATGCTTGTTTACTTTGGTTCCATCAAGAAGGCATTCAGATGTGTCACACATTTGCCATAAATTCTGAATGTTAGCACTCTAGTTGCACATTAGATCACTGTAGTAAAGCTACTGCTCACCAGGGACGTCTGCTGCTGGTATTCAAAGTGCATGTTTCAGTCTGCATGTCAGAATTTTTTTAATGGAATAGAAGAGGATTTGAGAAGTCACTCAAAATGATCCCTAATTTTTCTTTCTGAAGCACTAATCATACTTTCTATGGCAAAATTAACCCCCTCATGTTGTTCCTTTTTAAATTGAGTGTTTTCAGACTTACCACGTCATTCCAATCAAGATGGCTTCTGGTGTGCCATACTTTTGTCATAAGTAAGACTGTTAGCGCTCTAGTTGTTCTTTAGAACACTCTGGGACATTCTGTCATTGGGCTATACTTGGGGTACATCTGGGTGATATTTGGGCTACATTTAGGCTCTTTTGTCTCTGGTGGCCATCTTGCGAGACTATGTCAGAATTTTTTAATGAAATTGAAGAGGGTTTGAGAAGTCACTCAAAATGTGCCCTAATTTTTCTTTCTGCAGCACTAATCATAATTCATATGGCAAAATATACCCCCTCATTTTGTTCCTTTTTAAATTAAATGTTTTAAGAGTTACCACTTTATTCCAATCAAGATGGCTTCAGGTGTGCCATACCTTTGTAATAAGTAGGACTGTTAGCGCTCTAGTTGTTCTTTAGAACACTCTGGGACATTCTGTCATTGGGCTATACTTGGGCTACATCTGGGTGATATTTGGGCTACATTTGGGCTCTTTTGTCTCTGGTGGCCATTTTGGGAGACTGCATGTCAGAATTTTTTAATGAAATAGAAGAGGATTTGAAAAGTCACTCAAAATGTGCCCTAATTTTTCTTTCTGCAGCACTAATAATACCTTCTATTGCATAATATACCCCCTCATTTTGTTCCTTTTTAAATTAAATGTCTTAAGAGTTACCACTTTATTCCCATCCCGATGGCTCCAGGAGTGCTATACCTTTGTAATAAGTAGGACTATTAGCGCTCTAGTTGTTCTTTAGAACACTCTGGGACATTCTGTCATTGGGCTATACTTGGGCTACATCTGGGTGATATTTGGGCTACATTTGGGCTCTTTTGTCTCTGGTGGCCATTTTGGGAGACTGCATGTCAGAATGTTTTAATGAAATAGAAAAGGATTTGAGAAGTCACTCAAAATGTGCCCTAATTTTTCATTCTGCAGCACTAATCATACTTTCTATGGCAAAATATACCCCCTCATGTTGTTTCTTTTTAAATTAAATGTTTTAAGAGTTACCACTTTATTCCAATCAAGATGGCTTCAGGTGCGCCATACCTTTGTAATAAGTATTACTGTTAGCGCTCTAGTTGTTCTTTAGAACACTCTGGGACATTCTGTCATTGGGCTATACTTGGGCTACATCTGGGTGATATTTGGGCTACATTTGGGCTCTTTTGTCCCTGGTGGCCATTTTGGGAGACTGCATGTCAGAATGTTTTAATGAAATAGAAAAGGATTTGAGAAGTCACTCAAAATGTGCCCTCATTTTTCATTCTGCAGCACTAATCATACTTTCTATGGCAAAATATACCCCCTCATGTTGTTTCTTTTTAAATTAAATGTTTTAAGAGTTACCACTTTATTCCAATCAAGATGGCTTCAGGTGTGCCATACCTTTGTAATAAGTAGGACTGTTAGCGCTCTAGTTGTTCTTTAGAACACTCTAAGAGGCTGCAGTAGAACACAAAGGAATCAACTGACAGTCTCTGTCCTTGTTGGATGTACATGTTTTACTGAGAATGTCAGACTTCATTTTCACATGACTGAGAAAGATAATGTGAATTTACAGAAAATATGCTTTCAGTTTAGCTTATAGATCCCCTTCCAAACCACTGTGGGAAAATCATGAGATATTAGTTTTCTTTCAAACAATATTCATGATATCACAGCAGAAGGTTTTTTCACATGGTAAAATCACCTTAGAACCCACCACAATTCCTAAAACGAGTATGGTACCATCAACAAATGATTTATAATGTAACTAAAGTCCTAAAACCCTCTATTACTTACAATGCTTTTTAATGAGGTGCTATCATGTATATTGGTCCCAAGATGGCTGCCAACACTTCTTGGATGAAGTGCTGACAGCCAATCAGATCAGATGTGTGGTTAGGCTCCGCCCAGATATATATATTTTTTTGAACCTAAATTACTCAAAATCCACTGGAGCACATATATTGAGACCTAGCAAAGGCACATCAGGCTAACAGTCCCTACAATTTTGCCAAGTTTCGTGCAAATCCATTCAGCCGTTCGAGCTAAAAGTGAGGCCAACCGCCCTATGGAAATTAACATGGGAAAAATGCGTTTTGGGACCCCCCTTTTTTCTCGGCCCCCCCTTGATGAAACCCCCCCAAATTGTCAGGAGCTGCTCAGAAACAAAATGTTCCATTTTCCTGAAAATTTCAGCCAATTCCGTCCACAAACGCCAAAGTTATTAGACATAGAATTTTCAAAAATCCCATAGAGAAAAAATCCTAACTATATATACCTACTGGCGACCGCCAGTAGGTAATATATATATATATATATATATATATATATATATATATATATATA